>NC_091434.1:44941658-45212366 GCF_964237555.1 Oryctolagus cuniculus
CATATTCTCTATTCCTGCTCCCTCCCTATTGAGTTTTAGTGTCTTCATTTGATGATTTTTGTATTTTGTTCATCCTTTTTTTCTTCAGACGTCTTAAACTCCTCATGATTAAGTACTTAAAAAGCACTTTTAAATTTGCCCAGAAATTTTTGCCCTGATTTTTATTATTAAGATATGATATTAACCAGGATTTTGTACTGATAATAATCCTAAACAATACAATCTTAGATGCTAAACTCCCCCAACATAAAAATTTTTAAAGTTGGAAATTTTGATAGTCACAACCCAGGAAGAATTAAAATCTGAATTTTGAACTCTTGAGAGGTAAAATCCAGAAAACTGCAAGAGTTGGCTTTACCCACTACGCCACAGAACCAACCCCTTTGAATATTTATTTATGAATGTAGTTTATGTGCTCAGAACTGATACATCTGCCTTATTGTCATTACCATACCTAAATGTTTATGCTTGAAAAATTGCTACCAATTCTTATTTTACTGTGTAAAGTAGCCTAAGAAATGTTTTGTCATATTTATCAAAAAAATTTCTCCTTACACCATAAATAAAAAATTTAAAGATATCTATATATTTATACATATTTATGATGATTTAAAGAGTTGATTCTATGGTATTGTTATTAGTTCTTTTTAGTCTTTGAAAATGCATTTCATCTCAATTATATAGTAGGTTTGACAGATACTGATAGCTGCTTTCAAAATTCCTTTTTACACAGTATTGGACTCTTAATCCATAGCTGATCAAAGGGCTGTGTGAGATAAAGACTCATTTTCCAGGTCCTTTGCACTTAGTGATGTGACAAAAAATTATTTGGATATAAATGCAATGTATTTGTGCCAGTTTTATGGGATGTACTTAAAGTGAGGGAGGCTAAATTACTTGTCCCATTCTCCTTTCTATGAGATTGTTCAGAAACAGTGACTGGAACTGGAGTTGTTTTCTTGGGCTGTAGGATGCCACTATATGTTGAGGATGACATAGAAGAAGAAAAGGAAAATCCCAGGTCCTTAAGTACTATGAAGCTATTTTATTTTTTTAAATTTAAGGTATACATATTTCATGCATTTCACATACACAGATTCAGGAATATAGTGATATTTTCCACCCTACACTCCCTTCCACCCACATTCCCACCTTTCTTCTTCCTCCCTCTCCTATTCCTGTTCTTATTTTTAAAAAAGATATATTTTTAGTTAACTTAATACTTAATAAATATATGTCAAAAACTCTCAACAAGTTAAGACAGAAGAATTGTACCTCAACACAATAAAGAACTTGTATGACAAACCAATAGCTAACATCATTTTTAAAGGTGAAAAGTTGAGAGCTTTTCCCCTAAGAGCATGTAGAAGACAAGGTTGTCTCCTCTCACCACTTTTGTTCAATACAATACTAGAGATAACTGCTAGAGAAGCTTAGAGAAAGAACTAAAAGGTATACAGATATGGAAGAAAGTATGGAAGTCATCACTGTTTGCTGACAACACAATCATACATATATACAAACTTCAAAGATTTCCCCAAAAAACAGTTAGAACTAATATATTAACTCAGTAAAGTTGTACGATATAAAAATGAACACACAAAACCAGAAGCATACTAACACACTAACAGCCAAATCTAAAAAAGGAAGAAATCAAATCCCATTAAGTTGGCAGGTACTAATGCCATTTAGAATGGCTATTATGAAAAGGACAAAGAATAAAAAATATTGATGGTAGAACAGATAAAAAAACTACTAAGAGGGATAATGTATTAAGTTGTTCATTAACAGTCAGGGCTATACTGATCAAGCCACCGTTTCCCATAGTGTCCACCTCACTCCAACAGGTTTCCCTCTTGGTGTTCAGTCAGTTGTCACCGATCAGGGAGAACATATGGTATTTGTCCCTTTGGGACTGGCTTATTTCACTCAGCATGATGTGTTCCAGATTCCTCCATTTTGTTGCAAATGACTGGATTTCGTTGTTTCTTACTGCGGTATAGTATTCTAAAGAGTACATATCCCATAATTTCTTTATCCAGTCTATCGTTGATGGGCATTTAGGTTGGTTCCAGGTCTTAGCTATTGTGAATTGAGCTGCAATAAACATTAGGGTACAGACCTCTTTTTTGTTTGCCAATTTAAATTCCTTTGGGTAAATTCCAAGGAGTGGGATGGCTGGGTCGAACGGTAGGGTTATCTTCAGGTTTCTGAGGAATCTCCAGACTGACTTCCATAGTGGCTTGACCAGTTTGCATTCCCACCAACAGTGGGTTAGTGTCCCTTTTTCCCCACATCCTCGCCAGCATCTGTTGTTGGTAGATTTCTGTATGTGAGCCATTCTAACCGGGGTGAGGTGAAACCTCATTGTGGTTTTGATTTGCATTTCCCTGATTGCTAATGACCTTGAACATTTTTTCATGTGCCTGTTGGCCATTTGGATTTCCTCTTTTGAAAAATGTCTATTGAGGTCCTTGGCCCATCTCTTAAGTGGGTTGTTGGTTTTGTTTTTGTGGAGTTTCTTGATCTCTTTGTAGATTCTGGTTATTAACCCTTTATCTGTTGCATAGTTTGCAAATATTTTTTCCCATTCTGTCGGTTGCCTCTTCACTCTCCTGACTGTTTCTTTTGCAGTACAGAAACTTCTCAATTTGATGCAATCCCAATAGTTAATTTTGGCTTTGACTGCCTGTGCCTCCCGGGTCTTTTCCAGAAACTCTTTGCCTGTGCCAATATCTTGAAGGGTTTCTCCAATGTTCTCTAGTAACTTGATGGTGTCAGGTCGTAGATTTAGGTCTTTAATCCATGTTGAGTGGATTTTTGTGTAAGGTGTAAGGTAGGGGTCTTGCTTCATGATTCTGCACGTGGAAATCCAATTTTCCCAGCACCATTTATTGAATAGGCTGTCCTTGCTCCAGGAATTAGTTTTAGATCCTTGATCAAATATAAGTTGGCTGTAGATGTTTGGGTTGAATTCTGGTGTTTCAATTCTGTTCCATTGGTCTATCCATCTGTTTCTGTACCAGTACCATGCTGTTTTGATTACAACTGCCCTGTAGTATGTCCTGAAATCTGGTATTGTGATGCCTCTGGCTTTGTTTTTGTTGTACAAGATTGCTTTAGCTATTCGAGGTCTCTTGTGCCTCCATATAAATTTCAGCACCATTTTTTCCAGATCTGAGAAGAAGGTCTTCGGTATCTTGATTGGTATTGCATTGAATCTGTAAATTGCTTTTGGGAGAATGGACATTTTGATGATATTGATTCTTCCAATCCATGAGCATGGAAGATTTTATATGACTGGTTTAGTTCTGTAATTGATGCACAGTTATTCTTAAGTGTTGAAAATTATCTGAAATGTGATCCCTGTTGAACATGGGAGTGGGAATGGGAGAGGGAAGAGATGTATAATTTGGGACATGCTCAGGCTGACTTGCCCCAAGTGGTGGAGTTGGAAGCATACCAGGGGATTCCAATTCAATCCCATCGAGGTGGCATGTACCAATGCCATCTCACTGTTCCAGGTGATCAATTTCAGTTCACAGTTGGTCATGGTGAAGGGACTGGGAGTCAAAGGGTGCACATAGACAAGTCTAGTACCTGCTAACGCTAACCGATGGAATAAATAAAGGGGAGAGTGATCCAACATGGGAAGTGAGATACTCAGCAGACTCATAGAATGGCAGATGTCCTAACTAGCACTCTGGCCTCAGAATCAGCCCTAAAGGCATTTGGATCTGGCTGAAAAGCCCATGAGAGTATTTCAGGCATGGAAAGCCAAGACACTCTGGCAAAAGATCTCTGTGAGTGAGATCCCAGTGGAAAGAACAGGTCATCAAAGAAGGAGGTACCTTTCTCTGAAGGGAGGAGAGAACCTCCACTTTGACTATGACCTTGTCTAAACAAGATAAGAGTCGGAGAACTCAGAGGGCTTCCATAGCCTTGGAAACTCATGACTGGAGCATAGGGAGATTACTGATGCCATAGACAGGAGTGTCAATTGGTAAAGTCAACAACAGGAGTCACTGTGCACTTACTCCTCATGTAGGATCTCTGTCCTTAATGTGCTGTGCATTGAGATTTAATGCTATAACGAGTACTCAAACAATATATTTCACTTTGTGTTTCTATGGGGGTGCAAACTGTTGAAATCCTTACTTAATGCATACTAAACTGATCCTCTGTAAAAAAAAAAAAAAGAAATTATCAATTCCCAACTTGACTCTCACTGGGATTAAACATGACAATAGGTCTGATCTGATTTCATCATCATTTAAAAAAAAATCATCTATTATTTTTCACTTTATGTTTCTGTGTGGGAGCAAACTGTTGAAATCCATACTTAATGTATACTAAGCTGATCTTCTGTATATTAAGATAATCGAAAATGAATCTTGATGTGAATGGAGGGGGAGAGGGAGTGGGAAAGGGGAGGGTTGTGGGTGGGAGGGACGGTATGGGGGGGGAAGCCATTGTAATCCATATTCTGTACTTTGGAAATTTATATTCATTAAATAAAAGATAAAAAAATAAAAACTAAACAGCAAAAAAAAAAAGAATAAATCAATGGCTTCTCAGGTTGGTTATAGTCATGAAAATACAATCAATCACTAGAAGGCACGTCATAGAATTATTTAACCTTGGAGTTACAAGAAGTCTTACAGGAGAGCTTGTCAGAAACCCATTCAATTTAGGAATACCTTCCACAACCAAAAAGACCTAGTCATCCACATCTCACTTCAAAACTCTCCATGTGCAGGAAATGAAATCAGTATATAAGAGTTCTCTACTCCTTCATGTTTATTGCAGCTCAATTCACAACAGCTAAGACATGGAATAAAACCAGATGTCCACCAATTTAAGACTAGATAAAGAAATCAGTATATGTATATACACACACACACACACTGTGGAATACTGCACAGTGTTAAGAAAAAAAATGAAGTCCTGTCTTTTGCAACAAGATAGGTTCAACTGAAAACCATTATATTTAGGCCGGCGCCGCGGCTCACTAGGCTAATCCTCCACCTTGCGGCGCCGGCACACCGGGTTCTAGTCCTGGTCGGGGCGCCGGATTCTGTCCCGGTTGCCCCTCTTCCAGGCCAGCTTTCTGCTGTGGCCAGGGAGTGCAGTGGAGGATGGCCTAAGTCCTTGGGCCCTGCACCCCATGGGAGACTAGGATAAGTACCTGGCTCCTGCCATCGGATCAGCGCAGTGCGCTGGCCGCGGCGGCCATTGGAGGGTGAACCAACGGCAAAGGAAGACCTTTCTCTCTGTCTCTCTCTGTCGCTATCCACTCTGCCTGTCAAAAAATAAAAAATAAATTTAAAAAAAAGAAAACCATTATATTTAGTGAAATAAGCCAGTCCCAAAAAGACAAATATTGTATGTTCTCCCTTATCTTTGGTAACTAATGGAGTACTTAAAAGGTAATCTTTAGAAGTGAAACTGACACTCTGAGATGTGATGATTTTGAAGAGCCCTTTCTCGACAGTGGAGGAAAAGTTTATATATATATATATATATATATATATATAATTTGTTGAATTCTTAAGTACAGTTAATCTTATGTGTATAAAGTTAATTGAAATGAAATCTTTATGGAAAGAATGGGACTAGGAGAGGGTACAGGAAGGAGGGTGGGAGAGGAGGCAGGAGGGAGTTAGGGTGGGAAGAATTACTATGCTCCTAAATTTGTGTATATTAAATACATGAAATTTGTATATCTTAAATAAAAGGTTTCTAGGTAAAAAAAAAAAAGAAATCCATACTTAATGTATACTAAGCTGATCTTCTGTATATTAAGATAATCGAAAATGAATCTTGATGTGAATGGAAGGGGAGAGGGAGTGGGAAAGTGGAGGGTTGTGGGTGGGAGGGACGGTATGTGGGGGAAACCATTGTAATCATAAATTGTACTTTGGAAATTTATATTCATTAAATAAAAGTTTAAAAAATATTGATGGCGATTTGGATAGAAATGAACACTTGCATGCCATTGGCAGTAATATAAAGTAGTGTAGACATTGAGGAAAAGTGTATGGAGTTCCCTCAAAAAATTTAAGATGGAACTAGCAGCAATCCCACTACTGGGTAAATAATCCAAAACAAATTAAATCAGTATGACAAAGAGTTGCCTTTATTCCTGTGTTCATTGCAGCATTATTTACAATAGCCAGGTTATGATACAACATAAGGATCTTTTAATTGTTAATTAAGTAAAGAAAATACTACATTTAAAATATATTTATATAAAAATACAATTGAGTCATATTAAAGCTTTTAAAAAGAACAAATTCTGTTGTTTGTGTCAATATGGATAAATCAGAAGACATTATACTAGGTGGAATAAACCAGGCACAGAAAGGAAAAATGTACTCACTTCTATGTAGAATCCAAAACAATAAAATTCCCAAGAGTAGACAGTAAAATGGTGGTTACCAGAGGCCATGGGGTGGGGTTGGGGGATTAGGAAGATGTTGGTTAAGGGTAGAAAGTTGTAGGTAGGAGAATGAATGGTAAGTCATTAAGGTGGCAGATATGTTATTTATCTTGCTTCAATAATTCCATAATGTATACATATATCATAGCATCAATATGCATTATAATTTATTATAAAAAGAGAAAGAAACAAGAATTCTGTTTAGTGAAGCCTGCTCAGTCCTTTTTGAGGAGTCTGGGAACCTCTTCATACCTCCCGTACCATATGAACCAGTAGAAAACAGATTTCATAGACTGCAGCTTGCCAAGCAGGGCATGTTCCTGACATATTGATGTATGATGTTCTTGATGTATGTTTTTGAGCAGGGTATGTGTGTCTCAGATATGGTCTTGCAGGGAAAATGAAGTAAGCATCCCTTAGCAGGCAACTTTAGAGACCACCAGGGACAGTGCATAAGGAAGCAGGAATATTTTCTCAGAGAACAGAACCAAGTACTTTCAGGTGGGGTAATCAATGAACTTGTTACATTGCCAGATAAGTGATAGAAGCTTTTCAAGTTCTTGCTTTTGGTTAAGAGTTTGTGGCATTAGATGGGGAATAAACTTAGAAACCTCTGAGTTGAGTACTTTCAGTTGGGAAAACATCTGACACTAAATCCATTACTGAAATGTATTCCATGCTCTGCAAAGGATGCGGTTACATAGCTGCATGTTTAAAATGATGAAATTCAGACTACCATGACACTATTTTGCTTCCTTACTTCTATCTTTCAGGTTTTTTGGTGATTGAGATAGCTATTGATAAGTCTCTTTCAGCTTCATCCTATCTAAATTTATTTGTAAATATTGCCTGTTTAAATCTCAATATATAGTTTACTGCCTTTACTTAAAAGTATGCATGTACCACTTTCTCTGTTTCATGCAATCCTTTCTGCAGAATAAAATATATTTCATGCACTCTGTAAATTCTAGTGTGTGTATTCATTTTATCCCAACACAAGACTCTAAGCTCTTGGAGCACAGAGATGTTTGCATTGGTGATTTGATCAATAGCTTTAAGATAAAAAAGCAGACACATCTTCAAACATTGAAAGTCTGTTGGGGAGCTCCAAGATGGTGGAATAGGGAGGGAGTGCATTGATAGTCTGGGAAAAGATAGTTTAATAAAAGTGGAGCTACTGTAGTCTCAGGGAAGAATAAGGGAAAAAACTGTAAAGGAACTCTTCTGGAACTAGTGGGACATGGTGGACTTATGTGGAGAGCACGGGCGCCCACGGCTTGGGATGCCAGCTGCCGAGTCTTCACACCAGTGCTGGAAAGGGAGGTGAGGTGAAACTGCAGTAGCCTGAGACACTGGCAGAAAGAGCCTAGAGGGAAAGAGGCTTGAAGCTCTGTGGGGGAAAGTACACCAGCATAACTAGAGGAGAAAAAAAAAATAAAAGGAACCAGTATGGACACGATTCTCTCTCTCCACTCACCATACAAAGGCGAGCAAGACAAAGAGCAGGTGCCATTTTGGACATACGTAACAGCTGCGCCAGCTCAAGGCTGCGCCCGTGCTCAGCCAAACAGAAAAAACAGACTCTGGTGGGGAGAAATAACAGGAGGTTAAGAACTAGTGAATGTGTGGAGCTTATGAATTGGGACTGTGAAAAAAAAATGAGGGTGTGTGAGAGAGCTCACAGAGTGCCTGAGACATGAGTACTCTCAGGAGATGCCACAAACTCGGTAACCTTGGCAACCTGGTGGGAGACATTGCAAGGGAATCTGAGCTTATACTGAGGACTGCACAGATCCTTTGTGTGGTCCTTGGGACAGAGCAGATGAATATTATACCCACTGGGGCTAGCACTCAGGCACTGATAGCCTTCAAGGATAATAGCTCAGCTGTGCAGAATTACTTCCCTTCTGAAGAGAGAGAGAGAGAGAGAGAGAAAGAGAGAGAGAGAGAGATATTTACCATGACAAACCTGGGTGTGTCACCTTTGGCACACCCTTAACCCTGAAGAACTGAACAGAGCTCTCTGACCAAACCTACCACAAGCATCTAGAGGGTCACCAAAAGCAGACAGTCCACTTAATCTAGAGTCATAGTATAATGAGAAAAGCCACCACAGCAAGGAAAAAAAAAAAAAAAAGAAGAAACCAAAGAATATCTCCACAATGCCAAACAACAAACGCAGAAACCAAGAACAAGGAAGACATTATGACACCCTCAATTGAACATGACACTCCTATTCAAGATTATGAAGATGATGAGATAGAAGAAATGCAAGATATGGATTTCAAAAAATTTATGATAAGAACATTTAGAAGTTTTTAAAAACAAATTCTTACTGGACAAGACAGAAAATCTCTCTTGTGAAAATGAAATCTTAAGGAGGAATCAAAATGAAATGAGGAATCTAGAAGAACATGAAATTGTGATATTGAAGAGAAGTCAAAATGAAATGAAGAATTCAATGGAACAAATGACAAGCACATTTGAGAGCCTTAAAAACAGAATCAATGAGATAGAAGAGAGAATATTGGACTTAGAAGACCGAGCACAGGAAAGTATACAGTCAAACCAAAGAAAAGAAGAGGAAATTATAAATCTAAAAAATGTTGTCGGGAATCTACAGGATACTATTAAAAAACCCAACATTCGGGTTCTAAGAGCTCCTGAAGGCATGGAGAGGCAGAAAGGATTAGAAGGCCTTTTTAGTGAGATACTAGCAGAAAATTTCCCGGGTTTGGAGAAGGACAGAGACATCCAAGTACAGGAAGCTCATAGAACCCCTAGTAAACATGACCTAAAGAGATCCTCACCACGACACGTTGTAATAAAACTCCCCACAGTGAAACATAAAGAAAAGATTCTAAAATGGGCAAGAGAGAAACGTCAGATTACTCTCAGAGGATCTCCAATTAGACTCACAGCGGACTTCTCATCAGAAACCCTACAGGCTAGAAGGGAATGGTGAGAACTAGCCCAGGTACTAAGAGAGAAAAACTGCCAGCCTGGAAAATTATATCCTGCAAAGCTCTCATTTGTGAATGAAGGTGAAAAAAAGAACTTTCATAGCAAACAGAAATTGAAAGAATTTGTCACCACTCATCCAGCCCTGCAAAAGATGCTTAAAGATATGTTATACACAGAAACATGGGCATCAATATGAAAGAAGGTAAAGGAAGAAAACTTCCCAGTAAAAGATCACAGGAAGTTCAAAGCATATATTAGAAAATATCTTTGGAAAAATGGCAGGGCAAAGTTACTACTTATCAATAGTCACATTGAATGTTAATGCCCTCAACTCTCCAGTTAAAAGACATAGACTGGCTGAATGGATTAAAAAAAGCCCATCTATTTGCTGCTTACAAGAAACACATCTTTCCAACAAAGATTCATGAAGACTGAAAGTGAAAGGTTGGAAAAAGATATTCCATGTCAACAGAAAGCAAGAATGAGCTTGCATAGCCATCTTAATATCAGACAAAATAAACTTTAACACAAAAACTGTTAAGAGAGACAAAGAGGGGCACTATATAACGATTAAGGGATCAATTCAACTGGAAGATGTTAACTATTATAAATGTATATGCACCTAATTACAGGGCACTGGTTTATTTAAAAGATATGGTAAGGGACTTAAAGAGAGACTTAGACTCCAATACAATAGTATTGGGGGACTTCAATATCCACTTTCAGCAATAGGCAGATCAACCAGACAGAAGATCAACAAGGATACAGTAGAGTTAAACGACACTATAGCCCAAATGGATCTAACAGATATATACAGAACTTTCAATCCTACAGCTAAAGATTTTACATTCTTCTCAGCAGTACATGGAACCTTCTCTAGGATTGACCACATACTAGGCCATAAAGCAAGTCTCAGCAAATTCAAAGGAATTAGAATCATACCATCAGATTCTCAGACCACAGGGGATTGAAGCTGGAAATTAGCAACTCAAAATCCTTAGAGCATATGCAAACACATGGAGACTGAACCACATGCTCCTGAATGAACACTGGGTCATAGAAGAAATCAAAAGAGAAATCAAAAACTTTCTGGAAGTAAATGAGGATAACAATACAACATATCAAAACTTATGGGATACAGCAAAAGCAGTGTTAAGAGGAAAGTTTATAGCAATAGGAGCCTACATCAAGAAATTGGAAAGGCACCAAATAAATGAGCTTTCAATGAAGCTCAAGGGTCTAGAAAAACTGCAGCAAACCAGACACAATACTAGTAGAGAAGAGAAATAATTAAAATCAGAGAAGAAATCAACAGAATTGAATATAAAAAAAATTACAAAAGATCAGCCAAACGAGGAGCTGGTTTTTTGAAAAAATAAACAAAATTGACACACTATTGGCCCAACTAATTAAAAAAGGATGAGAAAAGACCTAAATCAATAAAATTAGAGATGAAAAAGGGAATGTAACAACCGACTCCACAGAAATAAAAAGATTCATCAGAAATTACTACAAAGAGTTGTATGCCAGCAAATGGGGAAATGTCTCAGAAATAGATTCCCAGACACATGCAACCTACCTAAATTGAACCATTAAGACATAGAAAACCTAAACTGAGACAGAAATAGAATCAGTAATAAAGTCCCTCCCAACAAAGAAAATCCCAGGGCCAGATGGATTCACTAATGAATTCTACCAGACATTTAAAGAAGAACTAACTCCAATTCTTCTCAAACTATTCAGAACAATCGAAAAAGAGGGAATCCTCCCATATTCTTTCAATGAAACCAGCATCACCTTAATCCCTAATCTGGAAAAAGATGCAGCATTGAAAGAAAATTACAGACCAATATCCCTGATGAACATAGATGCAAAAATCCTCAATAAAATTCTGGCCAGTAGAATGGAACAACACCTCAGAAAAATCATCCACCAGACCAAGTGGGATTTATCCCTGGTATGCAGGGATGGTTCAACATTCACAAATCAATCAATGTGATACACCACATTAACAGACTACAGAAGAAAAACCATATGATTATCTCAATAGAGGCAGAGAAAGCATTCAATAAAATACAACACCCTGTCATGATGAAAACTCTAGGCAAACGGGATATAGAAGGAACATTACTCACTACAATCAAAACAATTTATGAAAAACCCATGGCCAGCATCCTATTGAATTGGGGAAAAGTTGACAGCATTTCCACTGAGATCTGGTACCAGACAGGAATGCCCACTCTCACCACTGCTATTCAATATAGTTCTGGAAGTTTTAGCTACAACCATTAGGCAAGAAAAAGGAAATTTAAGGGATACAAATTGGGAAGGAAGAGGTCAAAGTATCCCTCTTTGCAGAAAATAAGACTCTTCATTTAGGGGATCCAAAGAACTCTACTAAGAGACTATTGGAACTCAGAAGAGTTGGGCAAAGTAGCAGGGTATAAAATCAATGCACAAAAATCAACAGCTTTTAATGCCACAGCTGAGAAAGAACTTCTAAGATCAAGAACTGCTAAGATCAATCCCATTCACAATAGCCACAAAAACAAACATCTTGGAATAAACTTAACCAAGGATATTAAAGATCTCTTAGATGAGAATTACAAAATCTTAAAGAAAGAAATAGAAGAGGACACCAAAAAATGGAAAAATCTTCCATGTTCATGGATTGGAAGAATCAATATCATCAAAATGTCCATTCTCCCAAAAGCAATTTAATAGATTCAATGCAATACCAATCAAAATACCGAAGACATTTTTCTCAGATCTGGAAAAAATTATGCTGAAATTCATATGGAGACAGAGAAGACCTTGAATAGCTAAAGCAATCTTTTACAACAAAAACAAAGCTGGAGGCATCACAATACCAGATTTCAGGACATACTACAAGGCAGTTGTAATCAAAACAACATGGTACTGGTACAGAAACAGATGGATAGACCTTCCTTTACCTTCTTTCATATTGATAACCATGTTTCTGTGTTTCTGTGTGTAACACATCTTTTTTTTAACATCTATTTAACAAATATAATTTTCCAAAGTACAGTTTATGGATTACAATGGCTTTTCCCCCCCCTATAACTTCCCTCCCACCTGTAACCCTCCCATCTCCCGCTCCCTCTCCCATTCCATTCACATCAAAATTCATTTTCAATTATCTTTATATAGATATAGAGAGGATAGATCTAGTATATATTAAGTAAAGATTTCATCAGTTTGCACTCATACAGAACATAAAGTGTAAAATACTGTTTAAGTACTAGTTATAGCATTAATTCACATTGGACAACACATTAAGGACAGAGATCCCACATGAGGAGTAAGTACACAGTGACTCCTGTTGTTGACTTAACAACTGGACACTCTTGTTTATGGCATCAGAAATCTCCCTAGGCTCTAGTCATGAGTTTCCAAGGCTATGGAAGCCTCTTGAATTCACTGACTTCGATCTTATTTAGACAAGGTCATAGTCAAAGTGGAAGTTCTCTCCTCCCTTCAGAGAAAGATACCTCCTTCTTTGATGGCCTGTTCTTTCTACTGGGATCTCACTCGCAGAGACCTTTCATTTAGGTCCTCTTTTTTTTTTGGCCAGAATGTCTTGGCTTTCCATGCCTGAAATACTCTCATGGGCTTTTCAGCCAGAACCGAGATCCTTAAGGGCTGATTCTGAGGCCAGAGTGCTGTTTAGGACATCTGCCATTCTATGAGTCTGCTGTGTATCCCACTTCCCATGTTGGATCGTTCTCTCCCTTTTTGATTCTATCAGTTAGTATTAGCAGACACTAGTCTTGTTTGTGTGATCCCTTTGACTCTTAGACCTATCAGTGTGATCAATTGTGAATTGAAATTGATCACTTGGACTAGTGAGATGGCGTTGGTACATGCAATCTTGATGGGATTGTATTGGAATCCCCTGGCACATTTCTAACTCCACCTGTTGGGGCAAGTATCTTTGCAGGGCTGGATGAGTGGTGACAAATTCTTTCAATTTCTGTTTGCTATGAAAGTTCTTTTTTTCACCTTCATTCACAAATGAGAGCTTTGCAGGATATAATTTTCCAGGCTGGCAGTTTTTCTCTCTTAGTACCTGGGCTAGTTCTCACCATTCCCTTCTAGCCTGTAGGGTTTCTGATGAGAAGTCCGCTGTGAGTCTAATTGGAGATCCTCTGAGAGTAATCTGACGTTTCTCTCTTGCCCATTTTAGAATCTTTTCTTTATGTTTCACTGTGGGGAGTTTTATTACAACGTGTCGTGGTGAGGATCTCTTTAGGTCATGTTTACTAGGGGTTCTATGAGCTTCCTGTACTTGGATGTCTCTGTCCTTCTCCAAACCCGGGAAATTTTCTGCTAGTATCTCACTAAAAAGGCCTTCTAATCCTTTCTGCCTCTCCATGCCTTCAGGAGCTCTTAGAACCCGAATGTTGGGTTTTTTAATAGTATCCTGTAGATTCCCGACAACATTTTTTAGATTTATAATTTCCTCTTCTTTTCTTTGGGTTGATTGTATATTTTCCGTGCTCTGTCTTCCATGTCTGATATTCTCTCTTTTGCTTCACCCATTTTGTTTTTAAGGCTCTCAAATGTGTTTGTCATTTGTTCCATTGAGTTCTTTGCTGCTCCTCCGCACGCGGAGGAGCCGCACCGGACCGGGCGCTTGTTGTTCCCTCTTTTTACAAGTCCTTTCTATAGTAAAGTAAGAATAAGTAAACAGCAAACTCCCAAAGCAAGAATGAGTAGAGAGAAATGAGAAAGAACGAAGTAACGAACTTCCCCACGAACTTCCCCACAAACTCTCCAACGCACTCTCCAACCAACCCACACCACCATGCCGTCTCTCTCCTCCTATATAGTCCTCTCCACCAATCCCAACTCGGCTGCCCACACGCCGAGCACGCCGCTCTCCTCCAATCAGGAGCAAGTCCTACAGTTTATTAGCTGAACTGGAGGCAGCTGTGCGGAAGCTGTTTACTTCTCTCCCAGCGCCATGTTGTGGGAGAGCAGATGCATAGAATAAATCTTAATTCCAGTAACAGTATAGTCCGAATTGCTCCCCACATTCTTCATTTTATTTTGCTTTCTCTTCACTATCACACTTTCCTGTTCTTCTAGTTTCTGCATTTCATTTGATTCCTTCTTAAGATTTCTTTTTCATGAGAGAGATTTTCTATCCTGTCCAGTAAGGATTTCTGTTGCTCAAGCATTTTTTTTATGGATTTTTTTTAATCTTTAATATATATATTTTTTAACTTTTATTTAATGAATATAAATTTCCAAAGTACAGAATATGGATTACAATGGCTTCCCCCACATACCGTCCCTCCCACCCACAACCCTCCCCTTTCCCACTCCCTCTCCCCTTCCATTCACATCAAGATTCAGTTTCGATTATCTTAATATACAGAAGATCAGCTTAGTATACATTAAGTAAGGATTTCAACAGTTTGCTCTCACACAGAAACATAAAGTGAAAAATAATAGATGATTTTTTTTAAGTGATGATGAAATCAGAGCAGACCTATTGTCATGTTTAATCCCAGTGAGAGTCAAGTTGGGAGTTGATAATTTCTCTTTTTTTTACAGAGGATCAGTTTAGTATACATTAAGTAAAGATTTCAACAGTTTGCACCCCCATGAAAACACAAAGTGAAATATATTGTTTGAGTACTCGTTATAGCATTAAATCTCAATGTACAGCACATTAAGGATAGAGATCCTACATGAGGAGTAAGTGCACAGTGACTCCTGTTGTTGACTTTACCAATTGACACTCCTGTCTATGGCATCAGTAATCTCCCTATGCTCCGGTCATGAGTTTCCAAGGCTATGGAAGCCCTCTGAGTTCTCCGATTCTTATCTTGTTTAGACAAGGTCATAGTCAAAGTGGAGGTTCTCTCCTCCCTTCAGAGAAAGGTACCTCCTTCTTTGAAGACCTGTTCTTTCCACTGGGATCTCACTCGCAGAGATCTTTTGCCAGAGTGTCTTGGCTTTCCATGCCTGAAATACTCTCATGGGCTTTTCAGCCAGATCCAAATGCCTTTAGGGCTGATTCTGAGGCCAGAGTGCTAGTTAGGACATCTGCCATTCTATGAGTCTGCTGAGTATCTCACTTCCCATGTTGGATCACTCTCCCCTTTATTTATTCCATTGGTTAGTGTTAGCAGGTACTAGACTTGTTTATGTGCTCCCTTTGACTCTTAGTCCTTTCATTATGATCAATTGTGAACTGAAATTTTTTTAAAAAAAAAACTTTTAAATGTTCTTATAAATTTTTTGAAATCCGTTTCTTGCATTTCTTCTATCTCATCATCTTCATAATCTTGGCTTGGGGTGTCTTGTTCACTTGGAGCCCTCATAATGTCTTCCTTGTTCTTGTTTTCTCGGTTTCTGCGGTTGTTGTTTGGCATTGTGTAGATATTCTTTGGATTCTTCTTCCCTCGTTGTGGTATTTTTTTCTTGTTATACTATGACTATATTAAGTGGACTGTCTGCTTTTGATGGAACCTTAGAGGCTTGAGATGGGTGTGGCCAGAGAACTCAGTTTGGTTCCTCAGAGTTAAGGGTGTGCCATAGGTGACACTCCCAGGTTCGGCACGGTAAATCTCCCTTCCTCTCTCTCTCTCTCTCTCTCTCTCTTTTTTTTTTTTTTTGATTCAGAAGGAAAGTAATTCTGCACAGCTGAGCGGAATTGAATGAAGGTAGTGAGCTTCTGATCTCTGGCTCCTGTGGGTATATCATTTGCCTGCTCTCCCAAGGACCACACAGGGAATCTGTTCTGCCCTCTGTGTGGGCTCAAATTCTCCTGCAGTCTCCCACTGGGTTGCCAAGGTTACTGAATTGTAGCATCTTTGGAGAGTACTCACATGAACTCCGTGAGTTCTCTCACCCACAGTCTCTTTTTTCACGTCTCAGTTCATTAGCACCACACATTCTCTAGGTCCTAATCTCCTGTTATTTCACCCTCCCAGAGTCAAGTTTTTCTGCTTGGCTGAGGGCGGGTGCAGCCCTGAGGTAGCGCCGCTTTTACCTATGTCCAAAATGGTGCCTGCTCTTTGTCTTGCTTGCCTTTGAGAGGTTATTGGAGAGAGAGAAACTCATGTCCATACTGGTCACTTTTTTTTTCCCTCTCTCTTCTAGTTATCCTGGTGAACTTTCCCCAACGAGGCTTCAAGCCTCGTTCCCTCTAGTCTCTTCCTTCCACTTTCCCGCTGGTGTCTCGGGCTATTGAGGTTCGGCTTACCTGGTGTTCCAGCGATGGTGTGTTGATTCTGCTGCTGGTGTCCTGAGCAGTGGGCTCCCATGTCCTCCACGCATTTCCACCATGAATCACCCCTTCTAATCAAAATATCTTAACATGAAGGTGTTCAATTTTTTCCAGCAACTTAATCTGAATAAATAAGGACATATTAATGCATGCTCAATGAGTCCTAAATACATTTGACTTCATATTGAATCCTATTCAAGAGGTGGATCATTTTCTATAGAAAACCTTGAGTTCCTAGGCTTTGTATAATGATTCAATTGGGCACTAGAATAAAGTGAAATAATGTTCTTGAAAATTTTATTAAGAAATTAATTTAAAATTTTAAAATGTTTTCATAACTGAGAGTACTGGAATTTGTAGAATGTCTTTCTCAATTCAGTATTTAATAGTTTTTTTAAAGTTTTATTTATTTATTTGAAAGTCAGAGTTACACAGAGGGAGGAGAAGCAGAGAGAGAGAGAGAGGTCTTCCATCTGCTGGTTCATTCCCCACTTGGCTGCAATGGCTGAGGCTGCACCAATCCAAAGCCAGGAGCCAGGAGTTTCTTCCGGGTCTCCCACGCAGGTGCAGGGGCCCAAGGACTTGGGGCATTTTCTACTTCTTTCCCAGGCCATAGCAGAGAGCTGGATTGGAACTAGAACAGTAGGGACTGGAACCGGTGCCCATTTGGGATGCAGGCACTGTAGGTGGCGGCTTTACCTATTATGCTACAGCACCAGCCCCAATGGTTATTTTTAATAACTCTAAACTACACCTGAAAAAGATTTCTCTGGGCCTTAGAGATATTTTCCAAAAATTCCACTTAGCTCCAGTAACATTTGGAAATGTAAAACTTCTACTCCTTTTAATATTGACATTGGAAAATTGCCTCCTTATCATTAAAAAAAGACCGTCTTGTAATTTTGTACAGGCAAACAGTGTTAGGTTCATATACTACAACATCTTCCTTTGTTATGAGAAGGTGTACTCACAATTTTGGGGTTATCTCCCTGGTAGAGACTGGATAAGGCCAGTACAGAATTCTCTCATTTCCAAAAGACAGTACTAGACATGGATCTTATTTGTTAGATGCAGATAAGCTGTAGAAACTCAAACATATTGTCATAAAAGCTTTCACAGCTCCATGTATTCCCTAGAGATACAAGAAGGGTTGACAACAAACTGTAACACTCAAATTCTATAATAAAAAATAGCTTTGGGGTCGGCGTTGTGACGTGGTGGGTTAATGCCCTGGCCTGAAGCACCAGCATCCCATATGGGTGCCGGTTCTAGTCCCAGCTGCTCCTCTTCCAATCCAGCTCTCTGCTGTGGCCTGGAAAAGAAGTAGAAAATGGCCCAAGTCCTTGGGCCCCTGCACCTGCACCTGTCAAATAAATAAATAAAAATCTTAAAAAAATAAAAAACCGGCTGCCGCCTCTGGTCTGGTGTGTGAGGAAGGCCCTAGGCCGGGGCCTGCCGTGGTGGGAGTCGCCGGACGCCGGGGCTCGCGACCGCTCTACGTCCTCTCCACGCCACCTTCTGCCATTTCGCGGCCCCAGAGGGCTGGGCGCGGGGAAGACCTGCCGGCGCCATGGAGGACGAGGTAGTCCGCATCGCCAAGAAGATGGACAAGATGGTGCAGAAGAAGAACGCGGCTGGAGCATTGGATTTGTTGAAGGAGCTTAAGAATATTCCTATGACCCTGGAATTATTACAGTCCACAAGAATTGGAATGTCAGTTAACGCTATTCGCAAGCAAAGTACAGATGAAGAAGTTACATCTTTAGCAAAGTCTCTCATCAAATCCTGGAAAAAGCTATTAGATGGACCATCAACAGAAAAAGACCCTGAAGAAAAGAAAAAAGAACCTGCAATTACATCACAGAATAGCCCTGAGGCAAGAGAGGAAAGCTCCAGTGGCAACGTGAGCAACAGAAAGGATGAGACAAATGCTCGAGATACTTACGTTTCATCTTTTCCTCGGGCACCAAGCACTTCTGATTCTGTGCGGTTAAAGTGTAGGGAGATGCTGGCTGCTGCTCTCCGAACAGGAGATGACTACGTTGCCATTGGAGCTGATGAGGAAGAATTGGGATCTCAAATTGAGGAAGCTATATACCAAGAAATAAGGAATACAGACATGAAATACAAAAATAGAGTACGAAGTAGGATATCAAATCTTAAAGATGCAAAAAATCCAAATTTAAGGAAAAATGTATTGTGTGGGAATATTCCTCCTGATTTATTTGCTAGAATGACGGCAGAGGAAATGGCTAGTGATGAGCTCAAAGAAATGCGGAAAAACTTGACCAAAGAAGCCATCAGAGAACATCAGATGGCCAAGACAGGTGGAACGCAGACTGACTTGTTCACATGTGGCAAATGTAAAAAGAAGAATTGCACCTACACTCAGGTGCAAACCCGTAGTGCTGATGAACCGATGACCACATTTGTTGTTTGCAATGAATGTGGAAATCGATGGAAGTTCTGTTGAGTTGGAAGAATTGGCAAAATATCTGGACCATTAAGAAAACGAATTTTGTAATTAGCTTTCAAACTAGGCCAAGCAACTAGTTTTCCTGCAAAACAAATTTTTAAAGCAACATACATCCCTTGGATTAATCTGTTTTCAACTGAACATCCCTTCCTTTAAATGCCTTTTGTAGTCAGATCAGTAGGGCCACCATATATTAATTATATGGCATCTGTTTTATAAGTAAGTTGACATTAAACTTTCATCAGTTAAACTTTCAGTAATTTAAGGTTTTTTTCTCCTTAAAAAAGTTCTTTAACTTTTACATTCTGAAACATACACAGTAGATATTTTCTGTCACTCTGTTAACCCATAAATGAAAATTACATTGTTTTCTATATTGGCATGTACTTACACCAGATATTACAGGAATATAAAAGGTAATATAATTTTAAGTTTACCAAATATGGTGTGTATTCAAATGATACTTGACCAGCTTATCTAAATTGTATATAATATTTGAACTAGCACATGAATTTGATTTTAATTATTCACAAGCCTGGATAATTAGATATTATTTTGCATCTGTAACTAACCATGATCATCATTTCTTGTATATGTATATTACTTGTTCTTAATAGATTTTACTTTTGGAAATATGACTTGACTTTGTTGAAATCAGTTTGGTTTTGTTGTTTATTTACCTGTTTAACTTCGTAGTGTATTTTAGTTTTGCAGAAACCACCTTTGTAGTTCAGTAGGATTTTCATAAATGCCCTCACAGGCGAGGAATAAAAGCTTTGGATGATTTTCCCCCCTCATGGGAAGACATACTGAGAAGAAAATGTTAGTATCTTAGTATAGGGTAGTTATTGTAAACAGCTCATGACTCGATTTTGATTTGGACATTTATACTGACCAAGGATTAAACGTAATGATTGTATAAAATAATTAAAGCTGTGGTCTTTAACTATAAAAGTTGCTAGAAAATATTTTTGTCCTGAGTCTTATTTGCTAACTTTTTGTTACATGATGATGAATAAGGTTGTTGAACAAACTGAAAATATGGACTATCGCAAGTAGTTTTATGATAAAAGTGAGTGTTACTTTCTATTTAGATAAACACCATTTGTTCTGGTTAAAATAAGGAAAAAAAAAAGTGTACCCTAGAGTATACTTGTTGTAGAATATCTTAAGGCCACTGTGGCAAAGTCTGTGTTCCATTGTGCTGGATGCATTCTGTCAGACATGTGTAGAAAGACTTCGGTATGCGCTTTGCACTCTCCTTTGCCCTCCTTTTCCCATTTCCTCTTATAAGTCATTTTGATGTATTAGAGAAAACATTGAAAGGGCCCAGCAGTACACCTGTGCTTTGTCAGTTCACAGATGACTCTGTTTTTATCATTTTAAAACCAAACAAGTTTTTGACAGAGTGAATTTAAGAATAATAAAAATAGTCCCACTTTTAAATTAAGTGATCCATTTTAAAATTTGTAATTCAATAAAGATTTTTGTTGTTATTAAAAAAAAAAAATAAAAAACCACTATCTACAGGTATTAGGTGAAGCAGAATGTATGTTGTTCTTTTACTTAATTCTCAAAATTGGAAGCAATTCTGATTCATTCTCTGGGTAAGAACTTTATCACATTTATCAGGAAGAATCTGGCAATACATTTTTCAGGTTATTATTGATTCTCCTATCCCCACAAAGTACCACCAGTAGAAAACATAATGCCATTGAATGAATGAACCAGTACTTGAAGCACTATTTTTAAAGCTATCAGCATGATGATTGGGGGATTCTACCTTGCCTTGACTAAGTTATCTTACTGAAGGCTCCATATGCCTTTTTTTTTTGATTTATTTATTTATTTGAAAGGCAGAGCTACAGAGAGGCAGAGGCAAAGAGAGAGAGAAGAGAGAGGTTTTTCATCCACTGTTTCACTCCCCAAGTGGCCACAACGGCCAGAGCTACGCCGATCTGAAGCCAGGAGCCAGGCGATTCCTCCTGGGTGCAGGGGCCCAAGCACTGCATAGGACCTGATGCATTTTAGGTATATAACTAATGTTTGATGAAATAGAATGGCCAGAGCTTAGCTGACCAAAGCCAGGGGCCAAGAGCTTCTTTTGGGTTTCCTACACAGGTGCAGGGGCCCGAGGACTTGGGCCATCTTTAACTCTTTCCCAGGCCACAGCAGAGAGCGGGATCAGAAGTAGAGCTGCCAAGACTCGAACTGGCACCCATCTGGGATGCCAGCACTGCAGGCCGTGGCTTTACTTGCTACACCACAGTGCCAGCCACCCATATGCTTTTTTTATGTGACTTATTCTCTAAGAGCTTTAGGTTATATTGACCTTGTCTAATGTTTGTGACCCAGAAAAACATTTCTGAAGAAAGTTCTTCAGCACATATCTTCATCATTCCATTGTAAATACTGAGTGCTCTTTGTGATACAAAAGGAGACCATGCTACTATTTGTATAGAAATTCTACAATAGTCCTCTGACTTCATATTACGTGTACTGCAAAGCCCATTCATTGCATAGCCCTTCTTATCTTTGATGCCACCATTCTTACCACCCCCACCCCGCCCAGCTTTCCTTCACACATGCAAGGCTGAAATGGAGAAAATAAGTGATCACTTTCTAAAATGCTATAAATACTTTATCAGAATATCTGAAAAGTACTCAGTGCAGTGCCTAGAATGTAGTAAGAACAGACTATAAAATTAGAACACACACATATACACACAAATATAATAACAATAAAAATCTATTCTTGTTGTCATATGTAGTTATCCACTCCTTCCTTTACATTCTAGTAGCACCATTGCATACCTCTATCTTAAGGCTTACTTAATTGCATTGCTATTGATGGTTTGTGAATCTACTTAACAACATAGGACCTGATACATTTTAAGCATATAACTAATGTTTGATGAAATACAAAACCACTGATTCAGAATTTTCAAGAAGGATAAGTTTTTGCCCAGATATGTATTTTCTCTCACAAGTTTAGACCCTCAAATATTTTTTCAGTTACTGACTGCCTGAATGCTTCCCTTGTTAGCGGCTCCAAGAATGGGTGAGAATTATGAATGCAGTTCACAGAGTTGCCAAGTGGCTCATAGATGATTCAAAACTGAAACTTAACTTTCTATGATCCCCTCCATGGAATTAATCTCTAATTCTATCCCACACTACCATAGAAAACTTTAAAGACTAGAAAGGCATTATAATAGTTCTTCCTTAGAACTGTAGTGAAATTCAGTTGCTGGAACCTATTTCATGGAAAAGGGATAAACTATCAAGGGAAATCTGTTTCGATTTTTCTCTTTTAACGGGGCCAATAGTAAAAGTAGGTCAGCACTGAATGTGGTTTCCAGGGGCTGATATTAGAAGTTTCTGTGGCATAACTATTAGTTTTACCTCTATGAAAATAGTCCTGTCAGAGGATGATTAGTTATTTACACTGAATTTTTGAAGCACGGCCTAGCAAATAATAATAATGTATTGTCTTCAGCTCAGTTGGCTACGAGCAAATTTGTGAGTGTCCATCTGACTGATCCCTCTGGGAGCCTGGTGCTTCCATGGTGTTCTAGAACAAATTTCTAAATACACTTGCATTATATCCAATTTTTTTTTTCAATCTGGTGAAAGGCTGGGGCTCAAGAGTTCATGTTATAACATTCATTCATTATTCAGTGTGTATTGAATTCCGTCTACATGCTGGGCAATTCAATCGGTAAAGCCAAAAATTTAGAGTGGGACTTTCAGGTGTTGTGACAAAGGGAAAGGTGAACTCTGGGGGACAAAGTGGCTTTAGCTGGTACACCTTACATTTCAGCACAGGACCACAGCTCACACCATTCACTGAGAGCAGCACAAGCCCTGCTGTTCCTCAGTTCCTTCCCTCCCTCCCTCCCTCTCTATCTTCAGCCCTTCCTCCCTTCCTTCCTCCCTCCCTCCCTCCCTCCCTCCCCCTCTCTCTCCCTCCCTACTCCCCTTCATTTCCCCTCTTCTTCCTTTCCTTCCTTCACACCTTCCCTCTCTCCTGCCTTTGCTTCTTTCCTCTTCATTTTATCCTTGCTAGGCAGAAATTGCATATTAATGTTATCCCCCCAAAAAAGATGCTCTGGTCCTAGAGGTACAGCTAGAAGCAGGTTGTTTTTTTTTCTTCCAGCTGAATGTGTTTTTACATTAAGGCACAGACCTGTAACAAAGATAAGAATCAGTCCAACAAAAATGGGAGTTAGTGGATGGCTAAAGTTGACTCTTCAGGCTTTGCTTGGCACATGCTGATGATGCGTAGGGGAAGATGAGCATGTTCTAAGAAGCCACAGATCCTCAAAAATATGAGGGTGCTTCAGAAAGTCTTGGAAAATGAATTAAAACCCAATTTACTTTGGTTCAAAATATTTTCAAAACCCAGTCACAATTTTTTTTATAATAAGCATTTTCCATAAACTTTTTGAAGACTCTCATACTGGTTAACCTTGTTTTGTTAGAAGAAAAATAAACCAGATGGGTCCATGGTTGTTCCATGGACCTGGCTGGGTATAATCCTGGCATTTATTGTGAATTGTCAGGCAGTTAAGTGCCAGGACATCTGGGCTACCACAGCTGAGAATCTGAGCTGTGTGATCACAGTGAAGGTCTTCCAGAGGCCAGTCTGCTCAGTAAAAGAAGACCGTTAATTTTTAAAAATACTAAGTTTAAATCTAAACACATCCTGGAATGTCAAATATGGCATTGGCATCTGAATGTACTCTGCTGTCATAATCAAAGTTGCAGCAGTCTGTTTTGTTTTGTTTACATAAAATGTAGCCAGCAACCATTTGAAGGGAAGAGCCTGACAAAAGCATGTCTTATTTGAAAGGGGGCATTTCCTTTGGTAGTTTTTAGACTTCTCAAAGGAGAGTGTATTAAGGACCCTCCTATCAAGACAAAATTTACTAAGTAGCTACTGAAGGCATGTGTGCATGCATGAGTGAATGTAGTTATGCATAGGGATTGATTTAAAAGTCAGAGAACTGCTTCTAGTCCTACAGTCACCCCAATTAGCTGTGTGATATCTGTCAGTTTCATAAACTGTAAGATATAGCAATAACTTCTGCCACATAAGCTTCATTTTTAAAGGGAATACATAAAGTTCTGATGATGACATTTAAAACTTATGAGTTGATATAGGGGAAAAAATCGAAGAAACTTTTGAAATAGTCCTTTCCTTTAATTAAGAGATTATTTTTACTTGTTGGTTTATTGTTTGAGGGAGAGGGAAGAGAAGAATCCCTGGAAAGAACTGTTAGCTAATTATTTATGCTGGACCTCTCATAAAGTTAATCAAATGTTTATTTCTATATTTTCCTCATATATTATGATGCAAAAATAGATAAAATGCCTCTTAAAAGCATATAATAAGATAAATTTCTAGAAAAGATTCAAACACTTCATAATTCCTTATGGTTTTTCTAGATATGATTAGATAGCTATGAAAATTTGTTTACAAAAAGCTATGATGAAAATGGAAAGATAGGGATCCAAACTCTTTTCACAAATCTATTGCAGGGGATGCATTGCTAGAAATTGCATTAGAAATTAGAAGTTAGTCATCTTCTAATCTCCATATGCATCTTTTTTAAATTAATTTTTTGGTGGGCATATGGGCACATGGACACATGGAATAAAGATCACATTTCTTGGCATTCCTTCAAGTGATATCCAGAATGCAGATGTGATTGTTACCACTGGAACAGCCCTGTACTGAGATCCTGAGTGCCCGCCATGGCGTCTTATACTAGGCTTGGACAAGAGAAATAAATTTTATTTTGCATTTCTGACATTCATAACAAAATTCAGTTTTAAAAGATACTTCTCATATTGTGCATGTTAATGTATAATGAAAAACAATGCTTTGTAACCAGTAGGGAAATACAAAGACTTTACTGTCATTTCTATGACATTGCTACCTTAATGAAACAAATAGGTATACTTGTATTGTAGAGGACCAGTGTTTTGAATAGACAATCCAGAATTAAACAAAATATTTTAATTTAAGTAGTTCCCAAACTCTCTTTCTAGCCATGCCTTCTCTTGAGTGCTGGGCTTTAGCTAGATCTGCAGGGTCTAATCTGGATGTTGGACTTGTGTTGGTTTGGTCCTCAAATGGTAATGAGTGGGGGGAACTGAAAGCTGTCAGTGAGCGAGTGAGAAGGTGGAATTACAATGGAAAATCAGGTGGATTGGCAGAAGAGACAAGATGAAGATTTAAGCAGGCAGATAAAATCCAATTACAAGGCAATCAGTGGGAATAGGGAAGAACAGCTCAAAGCATAAAGAGTTTGAGGGAGATGGGAGAAGGAGCCTATAGCCTGACTCTGACCACTGGAATGCAGTCAGCACAGCTTTGTTAATACAACCATGCTTACAATCAATCATAAACTAGTTTGGACTGGAGAATAGGCTGGGGTCTTTTGAAGAGACACTGAAGAAATAAGATTGCCATTTTATGATGATCAAAGGAACATCATTGGTTATTAATTAAATCTTCTCAGAGCTGAATCTCTGGAGAAGTAATCTGTGATGCTTGATATAGACAGTGTGGGACTCAATGATCAGGGATGACGGGAGAGCAGACTGATGTAATCCCGAAGGGGATGCATTTACAATAAAAATTACGCACTGCTTAAGCACTGATCAGATCAATGCTTCAGAGGGGAAAGAAGGTAAAAGAAAGTGGGGTGTCGGACCTTACCCGGCTGGCTCAAGATCAGGATGGCATTCCAGTTCCAGAAAGCAACTGAGATACTAGGAAGGGATGATGAACAGCTTTACAATGTCTTGGAGATGAGCAACCTTTATATCAGGATGAATCTAGGGAGGCTCAACTAAAGGTTCTACTCTCCAGTGGAGCCAGGGCTACAGAATCTTAGTCCACCTCAGGCTGGAATCCAGCCTGGCACAGAAGGGGCCCACTGTGTCTGCTGTGATGGCTGGAGGACGAGGATGGCAGGACTCTCAGAGCAGGGAGCAGAGTCTGCACTCATACACTTTCTCACGCAAGGGTGACCATTATCGGGTCAGAGGCAGAATGGCAGTAGTCGGACGACAACACACCGTATAGACTGTCTGTTGGGATGCAGAAATGATTTTCTAAAATGGTGCTTAGTTTGTGAAAAAAATTATCTGCATTTCAAATATGCCAAATAATTTACTTTGGATTATCTAAGACAAAGAAATACAATTAGACTTTTATTACAAATTTGTCCACAGGCTGTGAAGAAGCTGCCACCCACGACTGTAAGCAATGATGATTCATTCCCCAAACATTAGTCACACACATTTGATGGTTTCTACAAACAGAAGCTTGCTTTATTATTTTTTTAATCTTACTTTCTTGGAATGCTTAAGGCTTTCTCCAGCAATTAAAAATAAAGCATAAAAGCAATCTTAACCTAACAATTTTTATAAAAGAAAAATGAGCTAAGAGGCTCAACTATATTATACAAAGGATAATAGTAGCAAATATTCATCTGAAGTGCAGTGGAAAAAACACATTCAGAATTTTCATTAAGTCATGTGTACTTGACAATAACTTTAACTTTTGTCTTCAGAGATTAAAAAAGAATCAGAAAAAATATCAGTCCTTTTTGTCCTGTGCCAAAACATATCTTGGAATCTCAGGAGGCCAAACTAGTTAAATAAAATGAAAAGATCAAAGGCAAGGTTTAGAATTTTGGAAAGAAACACACAGAGGAAATTTAAATAATATCCAAAATAAACAAGCAGGAATTATTGTATAGGACATAACAGCATAGTCAGTAACTATCAAACACGGCTGGAGCTTTGTGTAACCAAATATTCAAGGATAAATGACCCATTTTTTTTTTTTTTGAACAGGCAGAGTTAGACAGTGAGAGAGAGAGAGAGAGAGACAGAGAGAAAGGTCTTCCTTTCATTGGTTCACCCCTGAAATGGCTGCCACGGCTGGTGCGTTGAGCCGATCCGAAGCCAGGAACCAGGTACTTCCTCCTGGTCTCCCATGCGGTTGCAGGGCCCAAGCACTTGGACCATCCTCCACTGCCTTCCCGGGCCACAGCGGAGAGCTGGACTGGAAGAGGAGCAACCGGGACAGAATCCAGTGCCCCAACCGGGACTAGAACCCGGAGTGCCGGCACCACAGGAGGAGGATTAGCCAAGTGAGCTGTGGCGTCGGTCAAAATGATCTAATTTATACTCAAACATTCATGTGGTTAAGTGTGATCATTTATACTTGAATATACACACTACTGGGACTATGTGTAGCCCAAAACTCAAGGATAAGTGACATCAGAAATATTCCCATGGGTATGTCTGTATCTATGAGCATCTGCAACAATTGTTTTTTCTGTTTTCACAGGGACTTCAATGAAAAATGTCAATATGTTGGAATACTTGGAGTCAAGTACTTGGCTAGAAATTCAAGTGACACTGTACCATGCCACCCATGCCACCACTGACATAGGAAAACGAGATTGGGGACAGGGGGAGCTATCAGTCATGTTCAGACATGTTCAGTCCAAGGATACCATTTTTCTCTAGTGCTCAATAGCATACTTCTATCTTCTTTTGGGTTAGGTGCATATCCTGACTGAACAAGGTACCTATTGATTGAGGTTTAATTATTATATATAATAGTTATCTGTCAACATTAAATCATTTTCTAAGAATGTTGGGCATGTTTGGTAAGTTGTTTATCTGAACTCTCAAAAATTACCAGTAGTGAATGTGTATTTCTGTCATAGCAATCCTTATTATTAAATGTATGACATTCCATTGTTCATGTATACTGCATCTTAAACCAGATACAAAACTAATTGGAGATGACAGATACATAATTCATATTTCTGTTCTCCGTGGTTGGCAGCATCATTTCTTCAGCTTTCCCAGGCCCCCAAAGTGGGAGCTGCATAGGTCGGCTTTCAAGTAGGGGTTACAGAGGTTGGGCTGGGTACAAGAAGTGAAGAAACCTATTGTCTGGAATAAGAGAAGAGATGTAGCCTGGGAGAAAAATGAGGATCATATCCAAGAAAAGGACCTAAATCTTTTCCTATCTGTCATCAGATTTAAACGCAATGAATGTGAGACCACAGTCAAGAGCTGAAGCAAGAGCTTTGGGGCTGATGATAAGGTCAAGAACACCATGTGAGTGGGCCAAGGCTGATGATTAATATTGAGATCAAAGCAATGATACCAGGACTCATAATTATCAAATGTGGAGGGTAAGGAGCCAATGTATCAACTTAAAGGTGCGGGGTTACACCAGCCAAGGACAGTTAGTTTCTTATGGTAGATATCTAATGAAATAAAGCAGTTCATTGTGTATTCCACCAAGAGTAGTGACACAGAATGGTCCAATGGAAGCTTATGTGTGCTTCTCATTAGAAGGGGAACTTTTTTGAATAGCATTCAACCTAGACATTATTCACAACATATTCAAAATCAAATTAATAGAAATTCTCCATGCAGAAAAAAAGTGTTTGGCAAGAGCAGCTTTGCTGAAAGTATTTAATGAAAGATGTATGGCCTAGAAGCCACCTCTTCTGAAATTATCCATATTTGCACATATGAAGGACTATTTTTCCAAGGATGGCCTCTGTAATATATTTTTTCTCCAAGGCAATTTCCATGCTGTGAGATTGACAATTCTCTCAGCAATTTGAAGCGTCTATATTCCCTCCCTTCGAACTGAGAAGTCCTTACTAGTGGATAGATCTAGAATATAGCATAGCTGAGGGATGCTTATGTGACTGTACAGGCCAGTTACAGGAATGACTTGCACATTCATGTTGTACTTCCGGCACGTTCGTGCCAGAAGTCCACCATCAAGCTATTAGGAAGTTAAGCGTCCACATAAAGGACCACATTTAGGTGCTCTGGCCATTAGCTACAATTATAGTTCTATCTATCTAACAGCCTTCATCAACTTCTGGATGTTGAGTGAGCAAGCCTTCAGATGATTCCAGCTCTGATCAAGTCATTCCCATGCTCTTGCACCAACATAAATGTAGCTACTGATTCCTGATCCCATTTGCTAGTTGAGAGCAAAACACACTACTTCTGTTGTTTTAGGTTACCAAATTTGAAGTGGCTTGTTACTCAGTAATAGACTGTGAGAAGAAATCATAAATCAAAACAGGCATGATTTACATTACAGAAATATCTACTGATAAAGACATTTTTGCCCAAGGCCACTTTCATGAACCTGCTCTAATTTTTTATCTATACTCTTGTAAAAGGGAAAATTGACCACATGAGTGTAATACTTTTTCATATCTGGTAAATGTTGTTTTCAAAATTTAGAAAAATGATTAGCAATATGCTTATTCGTATAATGCCACATGCATTTTTAAATTAATTACTAAGTATTAAAAAGTTTTATCTTCTGAAGATCATGGAACATATTGTATTGGTGATAGAACAAACAAACAAAATCTTAGGTAGATTTTTTAAAATATTTTACATGGACAATAACAAAATGCCTTCCCAAGACACTGCTTTTTCTCAGAAATACAATTTGCTAAAATAGAAATGTCAGAACCAAATGATTATTAGAAATGACAGCTTATAATTCAATGTGGCACTAATATGAATATGTTTTAAAACTTAATTTACTCATTCAAAAGAAGGCTCTAGTTTCCTGTGAATGTCTTCTATATCAAGGAAAGTGCACATTTTCATGATAATATCTGGGTTAAGAGAAGCAAGCATTTAACATTTATGTTTTAATTAGGTTAAGTGCCTAAGCCTTCAGTGATATTGCTTGCAATTTTACAGGGAAAATATAAATACCTCAAATGAAAGACACGCTAATAAGATTTGCTTGAAATATTACTGAAAGAATTATATGTTGTTGTGCAATTGAAAAATTATTCTTTAAAAATATAAAAGATCATCCATTTCAATTTTACTAAAATGGCAACTGAAAATGATTGTAAGTTTCTGAAAAGGCACATTATAATCAAAATGACACTTGAGTAAGATGATTAATGGTACTGTATGTCTGAAACAGAGGAGCTGTGATTTCCAAGACAGTAGGGTTATAAGGGATGGGTGCAGGACATTCGTAGACTTATTGCTCCTGGGAGAATTAGAAGCACTTTTCCCACTGGCTCCTTTGGTAATTCCCTAATCTCCAAAGGAGAATCAATGGAACAGTGGGAAATGCTGGGAACTCTGAATAGGGATGGGCCAGGTTGTGGGAAGAGAAACTGAAAGACAGAACAAAGAAATATGTATTATGAAAAAAGGTTTGCCAGAATGTATTTCTTATTTGGATGTGATGAATAGAATGAGGATTTAGGTTAAGAGCTCTAAGGAGATAGTGCTACAAAGAAAATGGGCTATAAAAAAGAGAGAAGAAGAAAAAATATGAGCCACTTATGTTAAAAAGATAACCTTTTGTTTTTTCAAAAGAGGAAATCCAAATGGCCAACAGGCACATGAAAAAATGTTCAGGATCACTAGCAATCAGGGAAATGCAAATCAAAACAACAATGAGGTTTCACTTTACTCCGGTTAGAATGGCTCACATTCAGAAATCTACCAACAACAGATGCTGAGAAGGATGTGGGGAAAAAGGGACACTAACCCACTGATGGTGGGAATGCAAACTGGTAAAACCACTATGGAAGTCAGTTTGGAGATTCTTCAGAAACCTGAATATAACCCTACCGTACAACCCAACCCTCCCATTCCTTGGAATTTACCCAAAGGAAATTAATTTGGCAAATAAAAGAGCTGTCTGAACCTCAATGTTTATTGCAGCTCAATTCACATTGGCTAAGACCTGGAATCAACCTAAATGACCATCAACAGTAGACTGGATAAAGAAATTATGGGACATGTACTGTATAGAGTTCTATACAGCAGTAAAAAAAAAATGAAATCCGTTCATTTGCAATAAAATGGAGGAATCTGGAAAACATCATGCTGATTGAAATAAGCCAGTTCCAAAGGGACAAATATATATTCCTCCTGCTCAGTGACAACTAACTGAGCACCAAAAAGGAAACCTGTTGAAGTGAAATGGACACTATGAGAAACAACGACTTGATCAGCCCTTGTCCTGACTGTTGAGGAACAGCTTAATACTTTATCCCTTTTAGTATTTTTTTGTTATCGTTCTACTTAATACTATTGGTTGAACTCTTTAATTAACACACAATTATTCTTAGGTGTTTAAAGTTAACTGAAAAGTGATCCCTGTTAAATATAAGAGTGGGAATAAGAGAGGGAGGAGATGTAAAGTTCAGAACATGCTCATTCGGACTTATCCCTAGTGGTGGAGTTAGAAACGTGCCAGGGGATTCCAATTCATTCCCATCAAGGTGGCACTTACTCCCCATGTAAGATCTCTGTCCTTAATGTGTTGTACAATGTAAATTAATCTATAACTAGTACTCAAACAGTACTTTATACTTTGTGTTTCTGTGTGGGTGCAAACTGTTGATATCTTTACTTAGTATATACTAAATTGAACTTCTGTATATAAAGATAATTGAAAATGAATCTTGATGAAGAATGGGATGGGAGAGGGAGTGGGAGATGGGATGGTTGTGGGTGGGAGGGTGGTTATGGGGGGAAAAAGCTGCTATAATCCAAAAGTTGTACTTTGGAAATTTATATTTATTAAATAAAAGTTTAAAATATTAAAAAAATAACCTTTTGTATTTGAGCAATGAATTGTGTAGGTTTCAAGGATTGATTCTGTGACTAGCAGTTGACTTTTTTGTGTTGATGAAACCTGATTTATCTTCATATACTATGGAGTTCAATATAATTTCTACACAATTTTTATGTTAAGTATAAGTTCAATATAATTTCTTCACTATTTTTGTGCTATTTAAATGTGGTCAAAATGAATCACATTCCATTGAAATAAAAATGTTAGTATGGAACACAAGAAATAATATTTTGAATGTTGCTAATGTATTCATGGGAATGTTCTTTTTACATCAGTATGTTCATCAGTTTTTTTAAAAATAGAAATGCTAATAGCTTCTAGATGGTGCTATGAACTTCTTTTGATAAGATGTTTTTCTGAGGAATATAACTATTATATATTTTTCTATCTATCTATCTACATTGATTTGCTCTAGGACCTCTTTTGCTACCCTTCCTGTCTTAGACTTCTCAGCTTGTAGCAGGATCCGTGTATTGATACAAGACATCAATGCCTGTTAACAGGAAGTAGTCTTTTATTATGTCGGAATAAAGCCAAGGTGGAATTTCTTATCCGAAATCCTGAGCCCTGAGCAAAGAAGGGTTTTCCCTTATGCATGGTTAAAATGTCTTTGTCTCCCTTATGTGGTTACTTGCATATATTTGATTGGATATTCTAATGTTACATGGCAGCCACAGGATTGATATATACTGTGCATGTGAATGTAGTTCCCCCCCCCCCCCCACACACATACTGAAGTATAAACTGTCTGGCAAGGGTTAACATCATTGCTCTGTACTAACAAGCAGAACCTGAAATGGTTACATATGGGCAGATAGGGACTACAGTTGAAGGATTCATAGGCAAGCAGATAACAACCACATTTCATTTCCAGGACAGATGCCTCCCTTTTTCTTCTTCTAACCTTGGGAAGGCCTCTACCACAACTTTAATCATTCATGTCAATTAGAAGCAAGTTCAATTGTAAGACAGAGGCCCCTGCCACAGGGTCTTCTGGATTTTTATCCCTTCACTCATAAGTGATCTGGCATATCCTCTCATCTTTCTCTTTACCTTTTCAATCGATACTTGTATAGACAAAATCCCTGTAACTGACCAAACCACACCAAGAAACCTTGGGTAAATGTTGTAGGTAATACTGCTGGTATGAAATCTCCTTCTGTTAACTGCTGTTGGAAATGTTTCTAATTCAAAACCAAGATTGAAGTTGGTAATTACCCTTCACAGCCTGGATAAAGCGGGCATGTTTGGGACACTGCAACAGGTCACAGACAGCTTTATGCAGCTCAGCTGGATCCCTGCTTTACGGCATGGAGTGTTTTACAACCCGATATTCAGAGAGGGGTACTATATGGTTAGACTCTATCTCTACCAATCAATGTTTCAGACTTAGGAAGTCTATCCCCTAAAGAAGTGCTGAGTCTCTAAATGTCAAAACATTCTCCTTTTTGAAAGCACAGTTTCTTTTGTGTGCAAAAGGTCTTCCTCCGACTCACTCAGTGTGTTCTCCTTAGCATTAAAAAATAAACAGAAGCGACACATCCCTAAAATAACTATGTGAACTCGAGTCACCTGTGCTTCGCTGAAGCTCTCTAAATGAATGAACTGTCAAACATCACACAGAGGTGGGAATTAAAACTGCTGAACTTCAGGTGTGAGAGACAATCCAGGGCTTCTTCAGGGCAGCATGCCTGCCAGAGTTCACGCAGCTGCTGCGTGGCCACGTTTCGCCCGGTGTATTAAAACATTCCCTTTGAATAACACAGGCTCTATGCTACATTACTTAACCTCCAGGAAATTCAAAACCTCCAAACCATTTTCCAATTAGAGCTGACACTCTTCTACTTAGCTACTGTATGTAGAGGAAGAATCAGTACAAAGAGGAATTTAAGAAAAAGACATATTGCTTCTATCGGACAAATAAACAAAGATTAATCATGACTTTGTGGGATTGTGAGCATTTACAAATGGAGTGTTTTAGCTCAATGCAGTGTTCATTTATTAACTGCTTAAAGTTTGTTTCCAACTATTTATTTAACTTACTTTAGTAGAGATTTGATGTCCCCCAATCCTACCCCATTTCCTTCAAATTACAACCTTTAATAAACCCTGGTGGCAATTAAAAACTTACTCTTACTTTCTTCTTATAAATATCTCTTTCATGAACTCCAGGGTTACAACCAGTAATGACTATCCTCACTGAATCTCTTCTTTCCTGCCAGTCTCAGAACCAATGCCGTGAACACCCATCCTTCTATCCCTTCTTCACACCAATATTCTAGGTCTAGAGTTTACCTCTGAAGGACTTGACAATAGCAGTTGATTATTTAACTCATTTGGACTTTTCTTTTACACTGAGTCTTCAAGAGATTTTGCACAAATCTGTCTCTTGAGAATCCTTTGTCTTATCACAGAAATAGGACTTCAGTTTTAAGTAAGACATTGAATGAAAGCTGGTGGCCATCTCTTTGCCGTCTCACAGGCTCCAGGGACACAATGGGCTTCATTTCATCAAAAAGATGGAGGTGGCTTATTTACTCCCTGTGTACGCTTCCTATGTCCCTATTAGTGTCCACGTTTGGTGATTTAATTAAATAAGCACACCTCTACAAAGGAAACTTTTTGCTTGTTCATTTGTCTATTTTTGGGCAATGTAGCCTGTCTAAAATACAGCTAAATTTCCCCTCCTCTAGCTGTAGGGTCTGTTAGGGACAATAGGCCCATTTCACTGGTCTCTGGGCTCTTTCTGGCTCTAATACATGGGGATAACGCATGACAGTAAAACACTTTTAATGAATGTCATCTTCGTTGCCCAGAGAAAGTCTCCTGGGTTGACTAAATTCTTCTGGTTGAGAATCTGACAAGAGAGAAAAGGAAATGTTTCATTATTTCATTTGCTGCACTCATCTCTTATGTTACTTGAATTCTCGGTTTCTACTCTGATGATGGATATTTGGAAACTTTGGATGATAAATACTCATTGTCTCTGGAACATACCCAGTTTCCATCTTTAAAATCTGCGCTCACTTTTACCACTAGCCAGTTTTCTATATCCGTATCAGTCACAGATAGGTTTGCTCCTCTTTAGAGCTCTCTTCCCCTTCATTCTTATCGTGGTCTCATTCTCCTATTGATTACAACTCAGGCAAGTTGTCTAACTAGCACTATATTGTGCTAATTTTGTGGCATTCACTTTCTGTTAGTCTTCTCGGAATATTGCAGAATATGTGGCTTAAACAGTAGAGATGCGTTGGACCAAAACTCATTAGTGTTGAGGTTCTAGTGCGTCTGCTTTTCCTGGTTCGCAGGCCTTCTTGTTGTGTCCTCCACAGCCCTTTCTCTGAGTACGCACAGAAAGGTGGAGAGAGACAGCCTCAAGTCTTTGCTGACTCTTCTTGTAAGAACACTACTCTTACGGGATAAGAGTTCCATCTTTATGAGCTCTGGTAAACATTAATTGCTTCCTTAAAGACCCCATCTCCAAATGCAGCCACATTAGGGTAACAGCTTCAACACATGAATTTTGGAAGGACTCACACCTTCAGTTCATAACACATTTCATTTACTTTTTTATTTAAACTCTGTGTGAGTGTATTTTTTATTGTAAGCTTTTGAAAATGTGTCTGACACATTTTTATATTTGTCATTTGTTGGTACTAAATCCATGTTCTCTGATTGACAAAATATATTCAGATATCTACTTTCAATTTCTAGTTTACATTATTCAATGAAAAAATTCACTTTCAAGTCTGTCTTAAAATCCTAGAAGATTTATTTGGAAAAAATTGTTGGACAGTCTGTCTAACAGTGAGAACCATATAAACATAATGTAAATTCTCGGTTTAAGCTTTCATACTGCAAAGCTTTTGGAACTTCTCGTTAAGTTCTCAAATGTGTGACTGATCATTTAAAAGGCTTGGAAATATCAAGAGTCTACTCTTTTTCAAAGAAAATCTTTTTGTTCACATTCCTTATTTGAGCAACTTAAAGACATGATCATTTCTGTTAGCTTTTACTATTATTTTTCTTTAAAATTCCTTGTTTCATCATCTTTAGCAGAAAAATACTTATCTAATATTTTGTTGTTATTTTTTTAACAAAGATTTATTTACTTACCCAAAAGTCAGAGTTACACAGAAAGGAGAGGCAGAGAGAGAGAGAGAGAGAGAGAGAGAGGTCTTCCATCCGATGGTTCACTCCCCAATTGGCCACAATGGCTGGAACTGCGTCGATCCGAAGCCAGGAGCCAGGAGCTTCTTCTGGGTCTCCCACGTGGGCGCAGGGGCCCAACGACTTGGGCCATCTTCTACTGCTTTCTCAGGCCACAGCAGAGAGCTGGACCAGAAGTGGAGCAGCTGGGACTCAAACCAGCGCCCATATGGGATGCTGGTGCTTCAGGCCAGGGCATTAACCTGCTGCGCCGCAGTGCTGACCCCAGTGTTGTCATTATTATACACTAGATCATAGGCTTAGTTTTTATTTTATTCTACATCTTGTAATTGTTTTTGTAGTTTTAGAGGGAGAGCAAGAGTGAGAGCGAGAGAGAGTGAGAGTGAGAGCGAGTGTGTGTGTGTGTGTGGGGGGCAGACCCCTCTAATTCCCCTGGCCTTCTATCCAAATGCCTGCAGTGCTCCTGCCTGGGGCTAAAGCTGAGAGCCAGGAACCCAGGTCTCCCATGTGGGAGAAAGGAACACAGCCACAGGAACCATCACTGCTGCCTCCCAGGGTCTGCATTAACAGGAAGCTGGAATCAGGAACAGAGTCGGGTATTGAACCACGTCACTCCAATTTGGGACAATTCAGGTATCTAAACTGCCAGGCCAAAAGCCTGCTCTAACATCTCGTAATTTTTTTTTAACTTTTATTTAATGAATATAAATTTCCAAAGTACAGCTTATGGATTACAATGGCTTCCCCCCCCATAACGTTCCTCCCACCTGCAACCCTCCCCTTTCCCACTCCCTCTCCCCTTCCATTCACATCAAGATTCATTTTCGATTCTCTTTATATACAGAAGATCAGTTTAGCATACATTAAGTAAAGATTTCAACAGTTTGCTCCCACACAGAAACATAAAGTGAAAAATACTGTTTGAGTACTAGTTATAGCATTAAATCTCAATGTACAGCACACTAAGGACAGAGATCCTACATGAGGAGTAAGTGCACAGTGACTCCTGTTGTTGACTTTACAAATTGACACTCTTGTTTATGGCCTCAGTAATCACCCTAGGCTCTTGTCATGAGCTGCCAAGGCTATGGAAGCCCCCTGAGTTCACTGACTCTGATCATATTTAGACAAGGCCATGGTCAAAGTGGAAGTTCTCTCCTCCCTTCAGAGAAAGGTACCTCCTTCTTTGATGACCCGTTCTTTGCACTGGGATCTCACTCATGGAGATCTTTCATTTAGGTGTTTTTTTTTTTTTTTTTTTTTTTTTTCGCCAGAGTGTCTTGGCTTTCCATGCCTGAAATACTCTCATGGGCTTTTCAGCCAGATCCGCATGCCTTAAGGGCTGATTCTGAGGCCAGAGTGCTGTTTAGGACATCTGCCATTCTATGGGTCTGCTGTGTATCCCGCTTCCCATATTGGATCATTCTCTCCCTTTTTGATTCTATCAGCTAGTATTTGCAGACACTATTCTTGTTTCTGTGATCCCTTTGGTTCTTAGTCCTATCATTATGATCAATTGTGAACAGAAATTGATCACTGGGACTAGTGAGATGTCATTGGTACATGCCACCTTGATGGGATTGAATTGGAATCCCCTGGTATGTTTCTAACTATACCGTTTGGGGTAAGTCAGCTTGTAACATCTCGTAATTTTGGAATCTGTCAATACAACAGATTTTGGAAGAGTGAAAACATATTTAATGGAAGATATAATACAGTGTTTATATGTGCACAACGAGAACACATAAGTGCATTAAATTCATATCATAGACCATGTCAGAAGACATTGTTCTAAGATACTTTTCAAATGTTTCTCATTTTTTAGTCATGAATTTTACTCCCGAATTTTCATGTAGCATCTAGTTCTTCTGAAAGCAGTTTCTCTTGAATTCATATAAGTTTTCTTGCAATATAAATAAATATATTTCATCTAAAATTTTTATTTTGAAAAGAAAAATCATTAAAATAACCTGGACATTTCATATAAATACACTATCTATAAATACTACTGAAAATTATGTAATCAAAAGAATAATAGATGTAGATAATTGCTATTTAAACTGTTTTAAAAATATTTTATTTGTTTAATTTTTTGAAATAGAGTGCCAGAGAAAAAGATAGACAGAGAAAGATCTTCATTCTCTAGATACCTGTGATAGCTGGAGCTGTTCCAGGCCCAACCCATAAGAAACTGCATCTGGGCCTCCCATAGAGTTGTCCAGAACTCCAGTACTTGGGGCACCGTCTTCTGCCTCCCAGGTGCATTAGCAAGAAGCTGGATTTGAAATGGAGCAGAGCTGGATCCCAGGCACTTCCAGAGGGGATTTGGGCATCCCAAGCTGTGGCTTAACACACTGCACCACAATACCTGCTGTTATTTACTCTTATTTCAGTTTAAGTCTAGATTAGGGAAATATTTAATATATTTTAATATATTTAAACATATTAAGCCAAGCCTAAATTGATGGAATTATTTAGCTAAAAGAATTCTTAGCTTAAGCAATGTTTCCATGACTCCTTTTCATTTTTTTCTTTTTTCTTTCTTTTTTTTTTTTTTAGTTTGTGTTGTGTCTCTGTGGGAAAAAAAAAAAAAACTCTGTGGAGTTTCTAGAATGTAGCTGAACAGACTAAATTGTTTGCCATTATATATTTTTGGGTTCCTAACCTTTTAGAGGAACTACATTTCAGAAGAATGCATGAATCTACTGGGGGAATTAACATGAACAATTCAGTGAATCCCTGTTTGTTTCAAGAGAGATGCAATTGTGTAATTGCTATTTCTATCTGTCAAGAACCATTAACATTGAATTTATATTTTGCTTTATGAAGAAAGTTGAGAGTCAATGGACATATATATTTATGACAGAAATGTCAGGATATGAGGATTAGTTTTTCATTAGTGGATGTGTCTTGAATATATTTTGTGGTTTTGTGCATGTTATTGATAGTGATTTTTTTTTGAAAAATAGCTACAATTATGAACTATTCAGTGTTTAAAGAGTCAGGATAAAAAAGACTGATGTAAATGTAATGATGACTATGAGATATTAAGTATGGAGTTCCAATTACTAGATCTGATGGAGGAAAACTGATGGAGTAAAAATGTAATTACTATAAAACTGTTGCTAGTGTAGGTAAATGACGTGTCCTTAAAATGAAAAAGTCAAACCTAGTTAATTATAACTTAGCTAATAAAAACTGAAGTGATAAGGTTTATAGATTGGTGAAAAATTAATGAAGTCTTTAATGAATTTTCTGGTAAATTATAGAAATGAGTAGTAATTTAATAAGGAGTCTGAAAATGTTTAGAAGAGATTAGATTTACTGAGATATAAAATAATGAAAATCCATTTTCTGTTTAAGAGAACTTTAAAATTAAATCTGTCTTGTTGGGTTGTAACTTATTGTCTAAAATAGTCTAGCATAAAATAGCATTTAATAAATACTTGTTGTATAAATTAATATTAAATTCAGAAACTGTATAATAACAAAGATTGTTTATATGTTTGTGCTAACTCTGAAGTTACCAACTCTATTGGTGACATTTCAAAGTGGCCAAATATTACTTTCTGTACCTTTGTAATTATTTTTCTTTGTCTTTAATCAAGACATTGATGCTGCCATTTAGCAGCTCAAAGCACAAATCTTCAAAGTGTTCACACTTAAGCACCTCTAAAGGTTCAGTTTTTTCCTTCCAGAAATATCTTAATTCCAACTTAAATTTCTGTTCTTCTTTTCTACCCTCTTTAAAATATGTATCACTGAAGCTGAATTCCCCAACTAGGTGGTTTTCTGGCTATAATTCACAATAAGATCTATTTTAACTCCTCTAGTATGTTTCTATATTTGGGGACTGAATATGGGAGAGGATGGTTACCTTAATTCGTGTTTAGCACCTGAAGTTTTCCCAGCACCTAGATATGCTCATGGTGTAGGAATTTAATCAGCAAACTTCTTCTCACTATCTAGTTGTCATGCTTTGTTCTCCTTTTATTGAAATAAAATTGTTAGGAAAATGAAAGTGTCAGCTGAACTTATTTATTCTTATGTATTAGAGGCTATGTTTTTTTCAGTCATTGTGTTTATTGGTGATTATAGGGACGTACAAACATTTAGTTTTTGCAAATGAAACTTCAACATATTTCATTGTGCAATCATAAATACTGAACCCACCTCTGAAGGCTGTGGAAAGTGGTATTATAAGTGAGGTTCTGGCAGAGTTAAACAAGTAAAGAGTAGGAGTGAAAAGCGGCAATCACAGGGAGTGGGCCAGTTCTTCAAAAGAGAATGATTTGAATATCAAAGAATTAAGAGAGGCCCTTTGGGAAAATGGATGAATCCTTGAGTAGTTCTGCAAGAAAACAATCTTCTTGTACAATCCTGCTGTGCAAGTGAAGTTTGAGGTAAAAACACATCATATAATTTTGTTTGAAAAATTTAAAAAATCCCAATTAAGGTAACTTCATTTTCTCTGTAAATTCTGAATATTGGTAAGGGGTTACCAATATTAACTCTATTTCTTCACATTGAAGATTAACTTACAATTTTAGTTTTATTTTTCAAAGTAAAGCCCAATTTTACATTTTGTTTCACTAAATAAAAATTCTGCACTGGTTCTAAGTAGCCTACATTAAGTGTTTTTCCCTGGATTAATGAATAATGAGAATCTCATTTATTCATTTTTAAATGTTTATTTGAAAGATAGAGCAACAGAGAGAGAGAGAGAGAGAGAGAGAGAGGTATCTTAAATCTGCTGGTTTACTCCCAAAGTGCCTGTAACAGCTGGGGCTGGGCTGGGCTGGGCTGAAGCCAGGAACTGGAACTCTATCTGGGTCTCCCTTGGGTGGCAGGAACAGAAGTACTTGAATCTGCTGCTTCACAGGTTTATCAGGAAGATGAATTGGAAGCAGAGGGGTGGGTATTCAAACTGGTACTGAGATACTGGATATGAGTTTCCCAAGCGCCAACATAACCTGTTGGGTCACAATGCTCACCCACGAATCTATCTATCTATCTATCTATCTATCTATCTATCTATCTATTTTTTTTTTAAATTTATTTAATGAGCATAAATTTCCAAAGTACAGCTTATGGACCACAATAGCCCCCCCCCCCCCCGCCCGTGTCTTCCCTCCCATCCACAATGCTCCCCTCTCCCACTCCCTCTTCCCTTCCCTTTCACATCACAATTAATTTTCAATTATCTTTATATACAGAAGATCAATTTAGCGTATGTTAAGTAAAGATTACCACATTTTGCTCCCACACAGAAACATAAAGTGTAAAATACTATTTGAGTACTAGTTATAGCATTAATTAAACACCTAAGAGCAATTGTGTATTAATTACATAGCTCAACCAATAGTTTTAAGTAGAATATAAAATGCATCTTTTGCATTGTTGTGGCTTCCCCCCGACCTCCCTCCCTCCCTCCCATGGCCCTCCCCTCACCCACTTCCTCTCCCCTCTCCCCCCTTCATCACGTTTCATTTTCGGTTACCTTCATATACCGAAGATCAATTTAGTCTATACTAAGCAGGGATTTCAACAGGTTGCACTCACACAACCGAACCAGGTATAGGGTATTGTTCGACTAGTAGTGTTGTTTTTGAGTTTCATAGATAAACATATTAAGGACAGAGATCCTGCGAGGGGAGCATGAACCCAGTGACTCCGTTGTTGATTTAACAATTGGCACTCTTATTTATGACGTCAGCAATCACCCGAGACTCTTGCTATGAGCTGTCTAGGCTATGGAGGCCCCTTGAGTTCACCAACTCTGTATTTGTTTAGTCAAGGCCATATCACAGTGGAGGTTCCTTCCTCCCTTCAGAGAAAGGCGCCTCTCTCCTTGATGGCCTGATCCTTCTGCTGGAGTGTTGTTCGCCAGGATCCTTCATTTAGATTGTTTTTTTGCCACCGTGTCATGGCTTTCCATGCCTGCGAGACTCTCATGGACCTTTTAGTCAGATCCGAATGTCCCAAGGGTTGATTCTGAGGCAGGAGTGCTGTTTTGGGCATTTGCCATTCTATGAGTCTGCTGTGTGACCTGCTTCCCCCGCAGGATCATTCTCAACCCTTTTGATTCTATCTTTCATTATTTGCTTACACTGGTCTTATTTGTGTACTCTCTTCGACACTTACCCTATCTCTTGGATCAGTTGTGTATTTATATTTGTCTCTTTACCAAGTGTGCTGGCATTGGTGCCTGCCTCCTTGGTAAGATTGAGTTGAAATCCCCTGGCACATTTCCAGTTCCACCATTGGAGGTAGGTCTGATTGAGTATGTGCCGTCCTATATATCTCCTCCCTCTCTTATTCCCACTCCCATGTTCCACAGAGATCAATTTCCTATTAATTTTTAAACGCTTAAGAATGGTTGTGCATTGATTGCAGAGTTCAACCAGTGGTCTTGTGTAGAGCATACCGAGCAACAACAACAACAACAAAAATACTAAAGGAACAAAATAGTAAGTTTTTCCTCAACAGTCTAGACAAGGGCTGCTCATGTCATTGTCTCTCATAGTGTCCATTTCACTTCAATGGGTATCATTTTAGGTGCTCGTTTAGTTGCCATCAATCAGGGAGAACATGTGATATTTATCCCTTTTGGACTGGCTTATTTCACTCAGCATGATGTTTTCCAGCTTCCTCCATTTTGTTGTGAATGCCCGGATTTCGTTGTTTTTTACTGCTGTATAGTGTTCCATAGAGTACATATCCCATAGTTTCTTTATCCAGTCATCCGTTGATGGACATTTAGGTTGATTCCATGTCTTAGCTATTGTGAATTGAGCTGCAACAAATATTGAGGTGCAAATGGCTTTTTTCACCCCTTTAATTCCATTTGGGTATATTCCAAGGAGTGGGATGGCTGGGTCCTGTGGTAGTGCTATGTTCAGGTTTCTGAGGACTCTCCAGACTGTCTTCCATAGTGGCTTTACCAGCTTGCATTCCCACCAACAGTGGATTAGTGTCCCCTTTTCTCCACATCCTCGCCAGCATCTGTTGTTGGTTGATTTCTGTATGTAAGCCAATCTAACCGGAGTGAGGTGGTATCTCATTGTGGTTTTGATCTGCATTTCCCTGATGGCTAGGGATCCTGAGCATTTTTTCATGTGCCTGTTGGCCATTTGGATTTCCTCTTTTGAAAAATGCCTGTTAAGGTCCTTGGCCCATTTTTTTATTGGGTTGTTTGTTTTGATTCTGTGGTGTTTTTTGATCATTGTGTAGATTCTACTTGTTAATCCTTTATCTGTTGTGTAGTTTGCGAATAACGTCTCCCATTCTGTTGGTTGCCTCTTCGCTTTCCTGACTGTTTCCTTTGCTGTTAAGAAACTCTTCAATTTTAGGTAATCCCATTTGTTTATTTTATCTTTGATTACCCGTGCCTGTGGGTTCTTCTCCAGGAATTCTTCGCCTATTCCGATATCTTGGAGGGTTTCCCCTATGCTCTCAATTAGTTTCATGGTGTCGTGGCGCAACTCTAGTTCTTTGATCCATGTTGAGTGGATTTTTGTATAAGGTGTAAGGTAGGGGTCTTGCTTCATACTGCGGCATGTGGACATCCAGTTTTCCCAGCACCATTTGTTGAAGAGGCTGTCCTTGTTCCAGGGGTTGGTTTTAGGTCCTTTGTCAAATATGAGTTGGTTATAGATGTTTGGATTGATCTCCGGTGATTCTATTCTGTTCCATTGGTCTATCCATCTGTTTTTGTACCAGTACCAGGCTGTTTTGATTATAACTGCCCTGTAGTATGCTTTGAAGTCTGGAATTGTGATGCCTCCGGCCTTGTTTTTATTGTAAAGGATTGCTTTAGCTATTCTGGGTCTCCTGTTTCTCCATATGAATTTCAGCATCGTTTTTTCTAGGTCTTTGAAGAATGACTTTGGTATTTTGATTGGTATTGCATTGAACTTGTAAATTGCTTTTGGGAGAATGGACATTTTGATGATATTGATTCTTCCAATCCATGAGCATGGCAGGTTTTTCCATTTTTTTGTGTCGTCTTCTATTTCTTTCTTTAGTGTTTTGTAATTTTCATTATAGAGGTTTTTGACCTCCTTGGTTAAATTTATTCCAAGGTACTTTATTGTTTTTGTGGCTATTGTGAATGGGATTGATCTTAGTAGTTCTTCCTCGGCCCTGGCATTGTCTGTGTATACAAAGGCTGTTGATTTCTGAGCGTTGACTTTGTATCCTGCTACTTTACCAAACTCTTCTATGAGTTTCAGTAGCCTCTTATAGGAGTTTATTGGGTCCTCTATATATAGTATCATGTCATCTGCAAACAGGGATAGTTTGACTTCCTCCTTTCCCATTTGTATCCCTTTTATTTCTTTTTCTTGCCTGATGGCTCTGGCTAAGACTTCTAGGACTATATTGAATAGCAATGGTGAGAGTGGGCATCCCTGTCTGGTGCCAGTTCTCAATGGAAATGCCTCCAACTTTTCCCCATTCAATATGATGCTGGCCTTTGGTTTATCATAGATTGCCTTAATTGTGTTGAGGAATGTTCCTTCTAACCCCAATTTGCTTAGGGTTTTCATCATGAAGGGGTGTTGTATTTTGTCAAATGCTTTCTCTGCATCTATTGAGATAACCATATGATTTTTGTTTCTCAATTTGTTAATGTGCTGGATTACGTTGATTGACTTTCGAATACTGAACCATCCCTGCATACCAGGGATAAATCCCACTTGGTCCGGGTGAATGATCTTTCTGATGTGTAGTTGGATTCGGTTTGCCAGAATTTTATTGAGTATTTTTGCATCTATGTTCATCAGGGAGATAGGTCTGTAGTTTTCTTTCTCTGCTGTGTCTTTTCCGGGCTTAGGAATTAAGGTGATATTGGCTTCGTAGAAGGAATTTGGGAGGATTCCCTCTCTTTCAATCGTTTGGAATAATTTGAGAAGAACTGGGGTTAGTTGTTCTCTAAATGCCTGGTAAAATTCGGCAGTGAAGCCTTCCGGTCCTGGGCTCTTCTTTTTCGGTAGTGCGTTTATTACTGATTCTATTTCTTCCATGGTTATGGGTCTGTTTAGATTTTCTATATCTTCACGGCTCAGTTTAGGAAGGTTGCATTTGTCCAGGAATCTATCCATTTCTTCCAGGTTCCCCAATTTGTTAGCATACATCTCTTTGTAGTAGTTTCTGATGATTCTTTTTATTTCTATTGTGTCAGTTGTTACATTTCCATTACTATCTTTGATTTTACAGATTTGGGTCTTCTCTCTCCTTTTTTTGGTTAGTTGGGCCAATGGTGTGTCAATTTTGTTTATTTTTTCAAAGAACCAGCTCCTGGTTTTGTTGATCTTTTGTATTGTTTTTTTGGTTTCAATTCTGTTTATTTCTTCTCTGATCTTTAGTATTTCTTTCCTCCTTTTGGATTTGGGCTTGATTTGCTGCTGTTTTTCTAGTTCCTTGAGGTGCATAGAGAGTTCATTTGTTTGGTTCCTTTCCAGCTTCTTGATGTAGGCACTAATTGCTATAAACTTTCCTCTTAGCACTGCTTTTGCTGTGTCCCACAGGTTTTGATAGGTTGTGTTATCATTTTCATTTGTTTCTAGAAATCTTTTGATTTCTCTTTTAATTTCTTCGATGACCCACTGTTCATTTAGGATCATGTTGTCCATTCTCCATATATTTGCATATGGTGTAGAGATTCTTGGGTTGTTGATTTCAAGTTTCACTGCACTATGGTCTGAGAAGCTGCATGGTATAGTTTCAATTTTTTTGAACTTGTTGAGGCTCCCTTTATGGCCTAGTATATGGTCAATCCTAGAGAATGTTCCATGTACTGGGGAGAAATACGTGAACTCTGTGTCTGTGGGGTGGAGGGTTCTGAAGATATCTATTAGGTCTATTTGGTCTATGGCGTCAATTAGCTCAGTTGTTTCCTTGTTGAATTTCTGTCTGGTTGATCTGTCCATTGGTGAGAGTGGGGTGTTGAAGTCCCCTGTTACTATTGTATTTGAGTCTATATCTCCCTTTAAATCCTTTAGTAATTCTTTCAGGTAGCCAGGCGCCCTGTAATTAGGTGCGTATACATTTATAATAGTAATGTCTTCCTGTTGGATAGATCCTTTAATCATTATATAGTGCCCTTCTCTGTCTCTTTTAATAGTTTTTATGTTAAAGTCTATTTTGTCTGATATTAGGATGGCCACACCAGCTCTTTTTTGATTTCCATTAGCTTGGAGTATCTTTTTCCATCCTTTCACTTTCAGTCTGCGTGCATCTTTGCTGATGAGGTGTGTCTCCTGAAGGCAGCATATAGTTGGATCCTCTTGTTTTATCCAATCTGCTAGTCTGTGCCTCTTTGTCGTGGAATTAAGACCATTCACATTCAATGTGATTACTGTTAAGCACTGTCTTTTTCCCTTCATGTTTCCTGTAACGAGCTGTTTATGTATTTTGAACTTTGTGGGTTACTCTACATTCGCTTTTTTTTTGCAGTGAAGTTCTTGTTTTTGTATTTCTGTGTGCAGCACGTCTTTGAGCAAGTGTTGTAGGGTTGGACGCGTGGATACAAATTCTTTCAGTTTCTGTTTGTCGTGGAAGATCTTTATTTCCCCTTCATTCACAAATGATAGCTTTGCAGGATATAGTATTCTAGGTTGGCATTGTTTGTCTTTTAACACTTGGAATATATCATGCCATTGTCTCCTTGCCTGTAGTGTTTGCGATGAGAAGTCTGGGGTGAGTCTGATTGACTTACCCCTGAATGTGATTTGTCGCTTTTCTCTGGCACATTTTAGGATTTGTTCTTTGTGTGTCACTGAACTGAGTGTTGCCACAATGTGTCGTGGTGAATTTCTCTTCTGGTCTACTCTGTTTGGGGTCCTGGTTATCTGTTGTATTTGTGTGTTGTTATCCAGCTGCCTTTGTTTAAAGTTTTCTGATATTATTTCGTTGAAGACACCGTCTAATCCATTCTCTCTTTCCACCCCCTCAGGGACTCCTATTATCCGAACATTACACCGTTTGATTGAATCTTGTAGGTCTCTGACCGTGTTTTTTAATTTTTTAATTTCTTCTTCCTGCGATTGAACTGACTGTATTATTTCTGGAAGTTTGTCTTCGAATTCTGATATTCGGTCTTCTATTTCATCTGTTCGATTTCCGAGGGATTCCACGGTGTTTTTTATATGGTCAATTGAGTTTTTCAGTTCTAGTATCTCATTCTGGCTTCTCTTTAAGATCTCTAATCCTTGGGCTTGTTTTTCATTCAGCTCTTGACACTGTTTCTCATTATTTCTAAGTATTCTGATTATTAATTTTCTGAATTCTTTTTCTGGCATGTTTTCAACTTCTTCTTCTTCTGCCTCTGTTGGTTTAGCCTGCTCCATTGGCAAATTTATATTATCTTCTATGATTTTTGGTTTTTGGTTTTGTTTTTTGGCATTCCGTCTGGGTGATTTTTCAGGTTGATTTCCCTCTACTATAGGCTGCTGTGAGTCTCTACCAATATTTAGTGTAACCAGGCTGCTCTACACAGCCCGCAGGTAAACAGACAGGGTGGCTGCTCTCTGCCCACTGCAGCTCTGGATCCTGTGCTTTTTCCCCACCAGGAGGCGTTATTCAGTAACTTGAGTAGTCGGGTCTCAGGACTTTGGGCTGCCCTCCCTCGAGCACCCTCAGCTCCACCTTTGGGCTCCGCCTCCGAAGGTTAGTGTGGAGGCAAAGATAGTTCTCCTTTAAGCCCGAATGTAAACAAACAAAATGGCTGCTTCCCGCCCGCCGGGGCTCCGGGGAGGCGCCAAGAGACACTGGCTTACTCAGTCTCTCAATTAGTGTCCCTGAATCGTGCACTCTCACCGCCGGCGCCACTCACTCTGTTCCCGTTCTCTATTTCCTCTCCCACTCAGTCGTGCATGTCCCAGTGTCTGTCCCAGGATGTGTTGGGGGAGGGGCGGCGGCAGCTGTGCCGCGGTGCTGGGCGAGTGCCCCGTCTCACCTCGGCCTCCAGCGCTGGTGCGTACACGCTCCTGCTGGTGTCCTGAGTCCCAGGCGTCCGCGTCCTCCCCGCGTGTCCACCCCAACACCCCAGTTTGAGGAAGGGCTTAAAAACTACAAATTTTCATCCCTCTTTGAACCTTCCCTTAGTGGACCTTCGCTGTGCTCCCTCCCTCTCTATTCCGCCATCTTCCCCCACCCATCTCTATCTATCTAAATGTGTGTGCATGTGCATGCATTAATTAAAATGCTTAGAGACTATTTTTGATTTAGAATATTATAAAAAAAATAAAAGAATGCTAAACATGAGTAATACAGCTTCAATAATCTAAACAATATATATTTAAAAGCTGAATAGATTCTAGAGGATACACAATAAATTTGGAAACTTACTTGCAATTTGTCTCAATATTTGGTCCAGTTTTTCTAATGTGAATTGAGTATCTTTCTTTTTCTAGAAATTTTGCTCTGATTTCAGTTTAACTGTGTCAAAAATATTTTTTATATTATTAAAAATTATTTCTCTATTTACTATGTGTCTTGAGTGGTTAGAAAATGTAGCCTAGGCTGGCGCCATGGCTCACTAGGCTAATCCTCCACCTAGCGGCGCCGGCACACCGGGTTCTAGTCCCGGTCGGGGCGCCGGGTTCTGTCCCGGTTGCCCTCTTCCAGGCCAGCTCTCTGCTGTGGCCAGGGAGTGCAGTGGAGGATGGCCCAGGTGCTTGGGCCCTGCACCCCATGGGAGACCAGGATAAGTACCTGGCTCCTGCCATCGGATCAGCGCGGTGTGCCGGCTGCAGTGCGCTGGCCGCGGCGGCCATTGGAGGGTGAACCAATGGCAAAGGAAGACCTTTCTCTCTGTCTCTCTCTCTCTCTCTCACTATCCACTTTGCCTGTCAAAAAAAAAAAAAAAAAAAAAAAAAAAAAAAAAAAGAAGAAGAAGAAGAAGAAGAAGCCTAAACGCACAGGGGAGAGGAGTAATTTCTTCACCTTGTTTTTTGTTACTAAAGAACAAGAAAATCAATCTCAGACTCTAATTCTGAGTTGACCTTGGAAGAAGATGGGAGTGTGTGTGTGTGTGTGTGTGTGTGTATGTGTGTGCATGTCTTCCTAGCTTCCCCAGTATCTTTCATGCTGCCATATTTAAATAAAATGATTTATTTGCTTAAAGTAAAAAGAACTAAATGTAATTTTAATAAGTGATGTGGTCTGTTTTATACTTGTGCCATATTATTTTTTAATTAATTCTTTATTCTCCCTCAGTTTTACTGTTTTAAATAGAACTCTGTATGAACATCAATGTGTAGAAACATCTTCATCTGGGCTAGACTACTAGAAATTGCAACTAGAAGAGGTAGGATATATCTACTATCAGAAAATTTGATATGGAGGAAAATTAAGACAACAAAAATCATGTTAAATAGGTTCAGCTACACAAAGGCATTATTATTGTTTTTTACGCTACATATTGGTAAAACGAGACCATGATGTACAAATATTTTGTCTTACATCTCTCTAACAGATATAATGAGGGTTTTCTGATATTTCTTGAAAATTTGATTATAAAGGTTAAGTAATATTTTACTGAATTGATTTGTAAAAATTTAGTTTCCAGTGCCAGTGCTGTGGCACAATCGGTTAAAGTTCTGGCCAGCAACAACAGCATCTTATGTGGGTGTTGGTTCCAGTTCTGGATGCTCCACTTTCGATCCAGCTCCCTGTTAAGGAACCTAGGAAAGCTGAGGAGGATGGCCCAAGTCCTTAGGCCTAGGTACCCACGTGGGAGACCTGGAAGAAACTCCTGACTCCTGGCCTCTGATTGGCTCAGCTCAAGCTGTTGCGGCCACCTGTGGAGTGAACCAGTGGATAAAAGACCTCTTTGTCTCTAACTCTGTAATTGTGTCCTTCAAATAAGTAAAAACAAATCTTTTTAAAAAAATTAGTTTTCTATTATTGTAAATATTCAGATTATTTAAATATTTCTGGAATTATTATGCTGCATTGAACATCCATGAAGATACGCTTTTCACGTTTATATCTGAATCCTTTTCTTTAAGTTGAATTTCAAGAAATGGATTTCTTGAGTCAAAGTTACTAGCAATTTGCTAAATTGTTTTCTGAAAGTTTGTGCCAATTTTTCAGTTTTAGCAGCAATTATAAGATGTTCTTTATATCCCGCTGTTCTTTATATCCCGCTCATCACTGAGAATTAACATAAAAAATTTGTTGTTTTATAAGGAAAACTGCTATAATTTTAATTTTAATTTCTTTGATTATTAATGAGGTTGAACTTTTCATTTAATGTTTATTAGACATTTGTATTTCCCCTTGTGTGCTCTCTGTTCTTCCTTTTTTGCTCAATTAGGTATTTGATGTATTTGCATTTTAAAAGAGGAACTCGTTTACCCAAATCTCTGATGAATCTCTTTAGGATATATTTCTAAGCAGAGTGGAAATCTTCCTATTCTTTGTAATAATGTTTCATAAAAAGTGTTGAGCATTGACTGTATAAGGAACTGTCCACTACAGGAAACAAAATTTTAAAAAAGTGTCTGACTTTCAAGGAGGAAGCTATTGTGTAGCTTGTGTAAAATAATAGAACTTACAGCTTCTAAAGGTTCACTGATTTCTGATTAAACAATTTTAAAAGCTAATTGAAGTATGTTATAGAAACATTGACAATAGCAAAAACAAGGGAATAACTATTCATAATTTTGTTACTTTAATTTATCAGCTTTATAAATACATGCCTTTCATTTTCTATGCATTTGAAAATAGTTGTAATTTCACCCTACATACTACTTTGCAACTTGTAATTTTTTTTTTTTTTTTTTGACAGGCAGAGTGGACAGTGAGAGAGAGACAGAAAGGTCTTCCTTTACCGTTGGTTCATCCCCCAATGGCCACTGCGGCCAGCGCGCTGAGGCTGGCGCACCTCGATGATCTGAAGCCAAGAGCCAGGTGCTTCTCCTCGTCTCCCATGTGGGTGCAGAGCCCAAGCACTTGGGCCATCCTCCACTGCACTCCTGGGCCACAGCAGAGAGCTGGACTGGAAGAGGAGCCACCAGGACAGAATCTGGCGCCCTGACCGGGACCGCAGGTGGAGGATTAGCCTATTGAGCCGCTGCGCCGGCCGCAACTTGTAGTTTTTGTGTAAGGTATAGGTTAACTTAGTTTTTTGTTAGCAGAAATAGTTATGTTAGTGGCTGAATCTCCCTACAAACTATTTAATCATACTTGTATTTTGGGGCATTGAAAACTTTTTTTTTTCAGTTGGTTCTGTATTTCTTGGTAACTTTTTTTTTTTTTTTTAATTTGGCAGCTTATTGTTGCATTTGAAATATACAAGCTAATTAGAAAAAGCTAATTGGAAGAATTTAAGAAGCGATAATGAGTGATTTGGGGAAACTATGTCATTTTTGTGAGTAGTAATTTTAGGGGTGGTTTCCTGTACACTCCAGATCAGAGCACATTAGTTCCCATTTGTTCTTCATTGGAAAGAGCACTTGACTCAAAACAGAAGTCCTGTCTCATATTTCTCTGTTTTATCTTGTGCAAATTACACTTTTAGAATTTCTGTATCTCATTTATAAAGTATGACTTTTGAAAATTACATCATATGATATTGCATTGAAGATTAAATAAAATAGGATACAATGCCCACTGAAGTCTAGTCTCTAGATTGGTTCAAGCTAATGTTAGTCTTCTCTCTTCCCTTAATTTCTAGCTTTCCTCCTGGCTATAGGGAGGAAACTTGTTTGAGCTGATTTGAGGACTGGACTTCTCATTTTTTCTCCTTCACATTCTTGTAGGGATAGGTTCTAAATCATGGTTGTACCTAAAGCATTCTTGAATTCTTTAAAAATACAATCATTGATTGTTCTGTGAGGTTACTCTAAAACAGTATATGAATATAATTTTTAAAGATTTATTTACTTATTTATTTGAAAGGCAGAGTTACAAAGATGCAGAAGCAGAGAGAGAGAGAGGTCTTCCATCTGCTGGCCCACTCCCCAGATGGCTGTAATGGTCATAGCTGTGCCGATCCAGGAGCCAGGAGCTTCCTCCAGGTCTCCCACATGGGTGCAGGGTCCCAAGGATTTGGGCCATCTCCTACTGCTTTCCCAGGCGATAGCAGAGAGCTGGATTGGAAGTAGAGCAGCCAGGCCTTGAACTGGAACCCATATGGGATGCAGGCACTGCAGGAGGCGGCTTTACCTGCTACACCACAGTGCCAGGCCCATAAATATAATTGTGATGCAGAGGAATTTTCTTGTGCACCTTCATGTTGGACATCCGGGGCACGGTATTAGTATAGCAGCCAAATTGATTAAGACAGAGCGGAAAATGAGATTCTAAAAATGTATCTGCCCACCATGCCTTTAAATTCTCATGAAAGAAATGACACCTGTGCCTTTCTTATCAAATTCCTACAGGCAGTGATGACATATGATGGGAATTCACTGTTCTGGAAGAACTACTTTTCTGTTTTAGCACCCAAAGTTAAAGGGAAACAGAATTTTTCTTTCAACTGTTGTTCCTGTACCCTTTGCTCTGTAACATGCACTTTACTGGCACAAACTGTATCACAATGCCCACAGTCTGCCCATGAGCAGAATGAGGCATTATCATACACTCACACTGAAAAAGAAAAGTCATGGCTCTGAGACTGCTTTGTATAAGTAGAAAATACAAACTGTATGTGGTATCTGGTAGTTATATTGTTATATATATGTTATATTGTTATATATGTTAGAATGTGTTGGTATTATATGACAGTGGACAAAGAAGTAAATTAGCAAATTTACTGCTGTATTGTCCAGATTGAAGATAAGGGTAAAGGAATAGGAACAGAGCAAAGCCTGGATTGCGCTCCAGAGTTGGGCCTACCTCACTTCAAATCCTATCTCTAGCCTCATCCTCTTGTTTAATATTGGGTAAACTGCATACATTCTGTAAGTCTCAGCCTCCTTAGCTGGGGATAATGGTAGTATCTTTTATATGAAATACTGTTTTTTTTTTTTTTCTTTTTGACAGGCAGAGTGGACAGTGAGAGAGAGAGAGAGAGAGACAGAAAGAAAGGTCTTCCTTTTGCGTTGGTTCACCCCTAATTGTGGCTGCGACTGGCGCACTGTGCTGATCCGAAGCCAGGAGCCAGGTGCTTCTTCTGGTCTCCCATGGGGTGCAGGACCCAAGGACTTGGGCCATCCTCCACTGCACTCCCGGGCCACAGCAGAGAGCTGGACTGGAAGAGGAACAACTGGGACAGGACCAGTGCCCCAACCGGCACTAGAACCTGGGGTGCCGGCGCCACAGGCAGAGGATTAGCCTATTGAGCCGCGGCGTCGGCTTGAAATACTGTTATTGTGAAGATGAAATTACTTTGGTAGGGTGACATGCTGTGTATGTTCTTGTAGTGTAAAATTGTATGATTTATTAAGAAATTCTAGAATCTCAAATTTCACCAGAAAGAAATTTCATTAAGACTTGGGATGGCTTGTTGCTTGATAGCTCTGGAACTTTAAAGCAATAGTGAATTTTTGGGATATATTAAAAAGTTTGTCCCAAATTACCCATTGTATTCATGTTACAGGGTGGGACAAAGTACATTAAATAATCTAGCTACTGCATATGAAAGCAGTGACAGTAGCAAAAAATTCTGAAAAAAAGTTGTTCATATGCTCTGTAGAGTTTCCATATTTTTCAGTGCCTGCTATTTTCAAGTGCCAGTTTTCAGAGAAGACTACTGAATGCTTTGTTACTGAGGGCATTAGTACAAATTACATTTACCAGTTCCATTTTCTTCTTCAGCAGAAAAGGACCTCATGAAGCCATTTAGGGGAAGAAATGAATAAAATGAAGGCAAGGAAAAGTTGGAAAAGAAGGCAGAAGTTAATGAAGTAAGATTTGTTATGTAAACTACATAGTTCCTAATTTTACTGAGATTAACCATGTAAAAAATAAACATTTTATTTGTTATCTATGATTTCTTGAAAAATATCAAATAAATTGCTTGGGCAAACTTTAAAAATTATACATTCAAAACCATCATGCAATGATAAATAAAAATTATTCTTGGGCATAGTATGTGCATGAATTAGCTATCCAAACTCACTTTTTTCATAGGTAAGCTTTTTATTTTAGAATAAATTTATTTATTGCCTTTCTTTAAATATTTCAAATAACACAGAAGAGTATAAAGATGACTTCAGACATAGATTTAACAGTTTTCTCATTTTGCCATATTTGCTTCACATGTAAATATTATATGTACAAAAATACATAGTATTTTAAAAATTCAGTAGTGGACATTCAGCAAGTCATAATGTGGTATTCAATGCAAAGATTATTAACTGAGATTAACTGAGGGAAAAAGTATATATTATAATGCAAGGGATACAATAGAATAAATTTAATTTAGAGAAATGTTGTGAAGACACTACAGACACTACATAATTTTCACTCACCTCCCCCTAATGTTAACATCTTACTTAACCATGGTACACTTGTCAAAACTAAGGAATTAGCATTGGTCTGATACTGATAACTAAATTCTAGACCTTATTTGAATTTCAACAGGCTTTTTAGTAATGTCTTTTTTTAGTTCCAAGATTCAATCCAGTACGTCAGATTGCATTTAGTCTTCTCTGTTCTGTGATAGTTTGATAGTCTTTAGTAGTGGCTTAAAACAGTGAAAATTTATTACTTTATTGTTCTGGATGTCAGAAGTCAGAAAATGGAGCTCAGTGGGCTAAAATCAAAGTGTCTTCAGGGCTGTGTTCCTTTCTTGTGTCTGTTGGGAATAATCCATTTTCTTTCTCTTTCCAAGTTCCAGAGACTGTTGGCAGTGCTTTGACTTTTGTCTCTTTTATCTTCAAAGTCAGCAGCAACTGGCCAAGTCCTCACAATGCCATCTCTCTGATTCTGACCCTTCTGCTTTCCTTTTTTTTTTTTTTTCTATTTAAAGATCCATGTGATTATGTTTCAATTATCATGATAATCCAGGATAATCTCCTTATTTTAAAGTCACCTGAATGGCAAGTTTAATTCCATCTGTAAACTTGTCTAGCCATTGCATTGTGATGTAGTACATTTATAGGTTTAAGAGATTAAGATATGGATGTATTTGGAGGGCTATTATTCTGCCTACTATAGTCCTCCCTCTGACTCTCAAAGATTCATCTGTTCCACATGCAACATAAATTCACCCACTCTCTAGATCCTTAAAAGTTCAAGAAAAAAAATCTCATTAAAATCTCAGTAGGGGAAGCAGAGCAAGATGGCAGCTCAGTAAGACACTAGGACAAACATCTCCCCACAGAGACACCAATTTGAATAGGTATGCACCCAGTCACCTTCACAGGAGGCTTGAGTACCAGGTTCTTGGTCCCAGTCTTGGTTTTAGTATAACAGTAAGAAAAAAATGCATTTAAAAGAAAAGCAGGAAGGAAAGAGTTGCCCATGTTACCACTTCCCTATCTCCAAGCAGCATAATGTGGAGAGAGAAATTTCACCTCTTGCTTGGGAAAGGAAGAGTAAATTAATTCCACACCTTATTCTAGAAATCCAGTGCCAGGCTCAGGATGATAAAAACTAGTGCTCCTCAGGGCCCTGTAGCCCCTGCCTTTAGGCCAATAACTGCAGATTGAGACTTTATATCTTCTTAAGCCAGGTGGCCAAGATACTGCCTCCACCACCCTTCCCCTAACTTTTGGCAGACTACAGAGCTAGACTTAAGCTACTGAGAAGTAGTGCAAGAAAGAGAACATAAATCCCTGCTTGAAATTCAGTGCTGGTCCACTCCGTGAGACCCAATGCTTTATAAAAAGCAAAGGCCACTGCCTCCAGTCCAGTGCTTGTAGACAGTTGCCCCAGCATCAGAGATCTGTGCCCCACTGAGATAGATGTGTTATGACCTGTAGTACTGCAGCCTCACATGAGCCTGGCATGGACCTCTGAGATTACACAGGGTCTGGTTACTGTGAGACTCAGATATGATCCTGCTTAGTGTCAGCCTAAGTGGACAAACGTGGCTGTATCTCCCTAGGATTCTGTTTTGGGACTCAGCAAGGAACCAAAGGATTCTCTGTTGTAAGTTATTTCCAGGTTGGTAAAATCTAACATTGGGAAGATCTGAGCAGTCCATGTCCCCAGGCCAGTACCTGTGAGGGAAATTTCTAAACCTGTTCCAATGCCATGTGGAGTCCTGTGGCTTTAGTTGAATGGACTTAAATTCCAGGCAAGATTATGTGTGGCTGGTTGCAGTAACCTTGGTCTGTAAGTGGATCTCAACAGGAGACAGCAGTGTGAGATTGGTGTTTATCTCCATGTTGTACTGTCCTCAGTAGGCCGTGGGCTCTACATGTGATTTAACATTGTAGTGTTGGTGACCACAGAACTGGGTGCCTGAGTCTGCTCTGGTGCCATGATGAGGCTTTAAAGATGGTACACTTCAGTAGTTCATTCTGAACAGCTGCAAATTTGGAACAAATATAAGCTCAGGGCATCCTCTGGGATGGAGGCAATAATGGAACATTTTCAGTGGATTTGCAGAAAACCTCAGTTTAGGGCCACATCTAATGCTGAAGTTATGTAAGTGTTCACAGGTTCAGAGAAAATAAATGGACTGCTTAGAATTTCTAAGGGATAGCCATAAACAAAGACAGATACTGAAGACTGGAAAAAATAAGTAATCCTTCAATATGCAGAGGATGATGCACCAAATCATGTGTCAAGAACTCCGAGAGAACCATGATCTCAACTAATAAACAAAATCAGGTGCCAGAAACAAATCATCCTAGAGGCAGACATTTTAAAATGCTCAGGTGAAGAACTTAAAATGGTTGTTTTAAGGAAACACAACGAATTTTAAGAGAAATATAAGAGATACAATATAGAAATCTAGAGATATAATTTAATACTCCAACAGAGGGCTTGTCAGAGAAATGCAAGTAACTTTCAATCAAATAGACAACTTCCAACTGAAAAGTACACTAAATGAAATGAAAAATGGAATAGAAGAATATTAGAATAAATCTAACAGAAGAGTCAATGAGTTCAATGACAGCTTATTTGAAAATACACAGTCAGTGGAGAAAAAAAAGAATCAAGAAGAATGAAGAAAGCTTGTAAGAACATTGTGACAGCATGAAAAGAGCAAATATCCAAAGAACTGAGGTTCAAGAGGAACTTGAGGAAGACAAATGGGTGGAAAGTACATTCAAAGAGATAATAGCAGAGAATTTCTCAAGCCTAGAAAAGAACATAACTGTCCAGGTGCAGAAAGGTAGGAAGTTACCAGTCAGATTCAACTCAGCTAAATCTATGACAGGACATATTATAAATATGTTCTCTAAGGTTAAAGACAAAACTTCATGACCTCAATGCCATAAAAACAGAAATTGATAACAAAAAACACTGGAAACCATATGAATGCACGTAAATTAAATAATTCACCCTTGAATAACTCATGGATCAAGGAATAAATTAACAAAGAAGTTAAATTTCTGTAAATGAATGAAAAAAGAAACATGGTACTAAGAAGGAAGTTTTTATTTTTTTGATTTTTTGACAGGCAGAGTGGACAGTGAGAGAGAGAGACAGAGAGAAAAGTCTTCCTTTTGCCCTTGGTTCACCCTCCAATGGCTGCCACGGCTGGTGCGCTGCGGCTGGCGCATTGTGCTGATCGGAAGCCAGGAGTGAGGTGCTTCTCCTGGTCTCCCATGCGGTTGCAGGGCCCAAGTACTTGGGCCATCTTCCACTGCACTCCCTGGCCACAGCAGAGAGCTGGCCCGAAAGAGGGGTAACCGGGACAGAATCTGGCGCCCCGACCGGGACTAGAACCCGGTGTGCCGGTGCCACAAGGTAGAGGATTAGCCTATTGAGCTGCGGCACTGGCCCTAAGAAGGAAGTTTCTAACAATCAATGCCTACATCAAATAGCAGACAGATATATCAAATAAACAACTCATTTTTGTATCCCAAGAAACTAGAATACAAGAACCCCACTCAAAATTAATAGAAGGAAAGAAATAATAAAACTCAGGAAATAAATAAATGAAATAGAGACTAAAAAAGTACAAAAACCTTAGTCAAACTGAGGAAAGAGAATATTCAAATACTTAAAATCAAAGATCAAAATCAAGACATGAATAATAACGCAGAAACACAAAGGATAATTAAAGTTTACTTCGAACAGTTCTATGGTGACAAATTTGATACCAACCCAGAAGAAGCAGAAAAATTCCTGGCCATATATAATTGATTAAGATTGCCTCATGAATAAATAGAAAACTTAAAACAAGGAACAAAGTTGAATCAATAATAAAAAATTTCCCACCAAAGAAAAGCCCAGTTCCAGGAATTCATTGCTGAATTCTACCCAACATATAAAGAAGGATTAACACCAATTATTATTATTTCACAAAAGAGGAGGGAATTCTTTCAAACTCATTCTATGAGGCAGCATTACATTTATACCAAAACAAGACAAAAACACAACAATAACAAAAACAAAAACATAGCTACATTATAATATCCTTGATGAAAAAGATGCGAAACTCTCAACAAAATACTAAAAATTAGAATTCATCAGGAGCTGAAAAGATAATTCAGCATATCAACCGAGATTCATGCGAGGGATACAAAGATGATGCAACATATGCAAAGTTCAGCACATGCAAATCCATTTTTGGGAATACTTTTCCTCTTTCCTAAAGGTAGAATATCTTCGCAGCTGAGTAGTTTTTTCCAGTGTTTATTGCCTATAGAATTTTAGGGGGTCTGAGTTTTATTTCATTTTGTCTCCCATCTTTTAGTACAAACTTGTAGTATTTCTGTGGATAGAAAATTCTCATGAATCGAGCAACATCTTGATTTTGGCTCAGTGAGACCTAAGTAAGATATATAATCTATAGGGCTGTAAGAACACATTTGTGTTGTAAGTAATTTATTATAGCAGCAACAGAAAACTATTGGAATTGGAATTAAAACGGATGCCATTGGGATTCATGGTAAAAGCTATTTCAGGAAAATGACAAAAAAATGATACAAAAGTGATTGAAGGAAGAAGGGACAAGAACAATAGGAGAACATACATGAAGCACACGAGTTTTAAACACACATTTGTCCTTTATCTCTTGACCTGAGCTCATTGTCTTTCTTGACTAGCTGTCCTTTCTGCTATGCCAATGCCACTCTATTCTTGTGGTTAATTCTCGTCTTTAACTAGTCCCTGATTGTTAACCAGTATTGTCTCTTTCTCATTTGGGTTACTATCACTTGAATATTTATTACATTGTACGATGTAAAGCTTTCTCCTCCATTAAACTCCCTTGTATGCTCAGTACTTGGCACAGGGCTTAACCATAATAAGTTCCAATAAATGTTTATTGAGTTGACAATTATTTGGGAGGTCCTTGTACAGTGGCAAATTAAGTTATTATGAAGTTTGTATATACCCTATTATGCTATGAAGTTTAATTACTCCTATTCTTTAGGTAATGTTCAGTAGTCAGACATCTATTCAAATATTTGGTAAGATAAGCAGAAAGATTAACCAACAAAACAAATATCCATCAAATTTCAGTCAAATTAGAGCTTCAGCACATGAAATGTATTTACTTAGGTGAAGCTCTTTCTCAGGGAAATATTTGTAGATCATTATCTTAAGTTTCAAAAGTAAATTTCCAAGTAAGTCCTAAGTTACACCTTTCTATGAAAAGACTAAAAACATATTTATAAGATCAAATATAAAACTATTTGAATTTCAGGAGAGAGGATGCTCGGAAATGCTATAAACATTTGAGAGCTTAAATGCACCTGCACTGAAAGCTTAAACACACAGACATAGGAACTAGAAATTTAAACCCATTATGACAAATAGGAAGCAAAACTTAACAAAGTAAACACAACGAATGATTTAAGTATTCAGGTGGCATGGAATTTTACTTTCTTGAGTGTGATTTAAACTTTCTTATTCTCCATCGATTTCCTCAGCTTCTTCTCAGCAATCCACTACCTCAATAGACAAAATTGCCTGTGGCTTCAGAAATCACACTGTTCAGTTAATTTTTTTTTTGTCTCTAAACCATGTACCAATTCCCAACCTTTGTTTTTCCTTTTATTATCTGATAGGCACTGAAATTTACTCTGAGGAAGCAGCACTGTCTTACATAACTTGATGTCTTTCATCTTGCAACTACACCCACCTGAAAAATCTGGAACCAGGAAGAAAACAACTGTTTCTAAGCAGCCAGGAGATTCAAAAAGACTACACTCTGCAACTCCCAGGATTTCCTCTTGAGAGTTCCTTAGGTGCTCACTCAAAGTCTGCTTACTTAGACACCACCCAGTACCTCCTGAGGACTCCAATTTTGATTCACAAAATAATAACTAATGTCCACAATAAGTTGATCTCAAGTAAAAATACAAGTTCACTAATTTTCTGTAAATTAGAATAAATTAGAACAAGAAGAGGACAGTTCATTGCTGCATGAGTTCCATCCAAATCAGATGAACTTTTTAAAAGTTTGGACAGATAATAAGTGAACCTAATTAATTTATACAATACATTTCTGTTGAGTATGTCATTTCCTATTAATGAAGAACGTATTTTTTAATTTACCTCCCAGTGGCATCTTGTGGTTTTAAGTTTACTTTACTTTAAAATTTAAAAGTGTTTGTAAAATAGCTTGGAGATGATTACAGAAGCCCCAGGATATCCCAAAACCTCTGGGGAACCACTTGCCTCAAGACCTATAGGAAGTCTGGCTGATGAATCACAGCTCACTGGCTCTGAATGTGAAAGCCCAGGTTCAAATCATTTCTTGGCAACTGATGAGTTGTGTGCTCTTTGTCACACTCTGTAACAATTCTCTACCCCAGTTTCCTCATTTGTGAAAAAGAGATAATAAACCTAGTCACTTTTTAGAGTGAGGTAGAGGAAAGCACAGAGAAACTTACTTGCAGCCGTCTCTGTGTATTCAGTTTTATCAATGACAAAAACATTTCTTCCATGGACGGAGAGAAATCAGACAGAATTACAAATCTTAGCATTGGAAGGAAACTTAAAAAATGTGATGTGAACTTAGAAACCACCTCATCCAACTACCACCGAATTCCCTGATAGTCGTTTAGTGTCTCCCTGGGAAATTCTTGGGGAGGAGAGTGGGGAGCAGGGCCCGTCTCCCGCAACATGGCGGGGCGCCCGGGAGGCAAATAAGTACTGAGACTATGGACAAATAAGTACTGAAACTACTGAGACTGGATTAGACCACTGAGATGATTGAGACTAACTCTATGCACCTGATCTCCCATCATATGGTGCTGAGAGAGAGTAAACAAATCTTACACAGCTGCTTTGTTAATTAGCTGATTCCTGGCCCAACCCCTTAAAAGGGGGAGAGAGACAACATGCGGGGGGCGCCCCCCTGAGAGAGTTGGTCAGAGAGCTCGCAGGTGCCGCTGCTCCGTGGAGGCGGGGGAGCGGCAGCAAACCCGGGAAGGGCGGGGGAAAGAGAACAGCGCAGGGTCCGGTGTCGTTCCTCCACGAGTGGGGGAGCGACAGAGGAGTTAACTATTTTAGGAGTCTCTGACTACTTACACATTATCATAGGTTCTGCCTAATTCATCTTTTCATCCTAAATGTACATGTGACGCTAGTAATAATTTTAATAATCTGTAGAATTGATATGCCACCAGCCTTTTATTTATATAAGCTTCATGCATTTCATAAATACAACTTTAGGAAAATAGTGATTCTTCCCATCTGCACTCCTACCCTTCTTCTTCCTCCTTTTCCTATTCCCATTCTTATTTTTCACTAAGATCTACTTTCAATTACCTTTATTTACATAAGATTAACTCCATACTAAGAGTTCAAAAAATAATATGAAAAAAAACTTTTCTTCAACAGTTGAGACAAGCTCTATTTTAGAAAAAAAAAATTGAGGCCAGAAGGCCAAAGATCTCTGAAGCCACACAGTTAATATGACTAAATATAATGAAGTATTCTTATCTGTAAAGGCAGCTTATAATATTTTAAAATGTCTTAATATTCTGTAGGCTCTCTTAAATGATACAAAGACTTTCTTATATGTCACTGTTTCATGAATATTTAAAAATTTTGAAATATTGCTCTCAGTATGGCACCCAGGGATGAATACTCTCTCAGATAACTATTGTTAACTCTGATTGATATATTACTTGTAATACAGCTTTTTTTTTTTTTTTTTTTTTTTGCAGCTGTATTACAATGTTGGCTAATGCTCAACTAGAGATAGACTAAAGCCTATAGTTACTCCTCCCACCCCATTAAGAATGCTATCATGCCTGGTCTACCCACCTTGTATAGATACAGGGTATGTGTTTGTGCATTTGTTGCCGTTTTAACCATAGCATGACTTTTGATTTAATTTTACGGGTTTCACCTCAGTGTTCTGCCTTGTCAAGATCATTTTGAATCTTAATCTTGTCAGCCAACATATTAGCTCTGCCTTTCAACTTAGCATTATTTGTAAATCTGATAACCAAGATTTCTGTGCCTTCATCCAGGCTGCTTTTGAAAATATGAAAGGGAAAGGGCAAAGACACAATCTAGCAGCCAGCTACCAAAGACATTTTAGTTAATAATGCTCTGCCTGAATAATGGCTCAGCAATAAAAAGAAGGCATCTTTGTTTGTATAATATTTAATAGTTTCAAAGCTTTACCTTTATCATTTAATACATGATAGTCCCACCAAATCCTGTTTCTGGGTAGGTGGAGAAATTAGATTCCAAGGGGAGCAGTGAGTGCCCGCTGTGTTCTGCAATTATGAAAGCTCTATAAAGACTATGTCCTCCTTCCCACATTCTTCCTCACTTAATTCATTGTCATGATGGATGTAAAGAAACTTCCCCTGACTTAAGATAGTTTTGTGTACTTTAAAAACAATGTACAGTTTGTTTCACATACATTTTTTACTTATTATCAAGTTGATGGTCTGTATTACTAGAATGTGAGCTCCGTAAGACTTTTTTTTTTCTATTATGTTCACTGTTATTACCTAGCACTGGTACACACAGGTCCACAAACCTGTGTAAATAAATGAAAAACTTTAAGGCTTATACCTCTGTCAAATTTTGTGTTGAGAATGCATTTAAATTTCTGCAGGGCAAGTTTTGATAAATTCAATTTCCTCAAGGCAGTGAATGATTTGAGCCAAAATAACCAGTAGCTATCTGTTCCTGTCCTTTCCCTAACTCTTTCTCTTCTATGTCACCCCCTCATTAATCAGATCTAGGAGGTAGAGGGGTGTGCTTCCCACCATGTTTTCCAAGTTTCCAATAATTTCCCCATGTGGCTCAGGTTTGAGGGCGGTGCTTCACTCCAGACCCAATTCAAGTTTTTATTCCTATGATCATTCTATTCATATAACTTTGCTCACATGAAAACACCTTGCCTTGTGGCAGAAGTAACAGATGCTGAATGTCCACCTTCAGTTCCTGTTAAAGCTAATTTGATTGTTTGTTGCTTAGAGTCCTTATTAGGGACTCACACCTTTCACTTACTTCTTGCCTAAAGCTTTGTTGCAGATGCTCTAAGTTCTCAGGTCAAAATAAAGTGCCTGGGTCAGCTGGGTCTTGTCCACCTCATTATCAGCCTTATCCTATATTCTTCTGTGCTAACCCAAAGGCAATACAGACAGAGAAAGAGGGGGAAGGAATATGAGATTACTGAGAGCTGGAAGATGAGATACCTAAGAAGAAACCAGTTGCTAATCAATTTTGCACAGAAGGCTCTGACTTATATTTTTACTGACAGAGTTTATATGTATATCTCATCATACATAGTTAGATAAGATTAGGGAATAAAATACATGCAAAACACTGAAGGAAGTTTTTTCTGTTTTATGCTGCAAAAGGGGTGACCTAATTATTGTTTTTATCTACATGACGGATGTGTCCATCTGTTTTTCCTTCTCTACCAGGAATAGAACTAGAGGAAACAGGCTTAATCTGCAGCCTGAGCTTTGTAGTCTAAACATAAAGGAGAATTTCCTGACAGTGAGTAGTGGATTACGGAATTTGTTTCTTATGAGATTTAGATTTCCATCTGGCTGGGGTATGTTTGGTGTAGTCTCTGAAGGTGGTGGAAGTGGGTGTGTGTATGTAGGTTAAACAACTTCCTAAAGATTCTGATTCCTAAGAAATTATTGTTCACTTTCTTAAAAAAAGAATTACAGTGGCTTCATGAATGTATGATAACACAGAATTTTAATTTATTGGAGGAGTACACTCAAAAATAATTCCAAAAATGAGTATTTAGCCACAGCTGTAATGTGGGAGGACAGATATTTCACTTTGGGAAAGATTGGATAAAGCTTACTGAAATGTTTTTTTGGGCTTGCCCTAGATGAAGCAATTTAGTTAGTTATGTTTTATACTTCTAAAATTGAGTTTGGATTTGGAAAAGTTTGTTGTGTGAATCAATTTGGGGTTAGACAATATTAATGATAACAAACTTTTGCCCATCATCTTTGCCCACCTGTAGAAAGAAAAGCTTTATACACTTAGTAATTACTGTTCCTCAACCAGTCGAATAAAAGATAATGGCAATTGAAGTAAAACAACCCAGTACCTAAAGCTTATAATTATATAAAACACATGATAGATAATAATTGAAGTAGAAACAATTAAGAAAGTGCCAAGGCACTCTGGCAAAAAAAAAAAAAACAAAAACAAAAAAAACCAAACAAACCCTAAATGAAAGATCTCTGTGAGTGAGATCCCAGTGGAAAGAACAGGTCTTCAAAGAAGGAGGTACCTTTCTCTGAAGGGAGGAGAGAACCTCCACTTTGAATATGACCTTGTCTAAACAAGATAAGAGTCGGTGAACTCAAAAGGCTTCCATAGCCTTGGAAACTCATGACTGGTGCATAGGGAGATTACTGATGCCATAAACAGGAGTGTCAATTTGTAAAGTCAACAACAGGAGTCACTGTGCACTTACTCCTCATGTAGGATCTCTGTCCTTAATGTGCTGTACATTGAGATTTAATGCTATAACGAGTACTCAAACAGTATATTTCGCTTTGTGTTTCTATGGGGGTGCAAACTGTTGAAATCTTTACTTAATGTATACTAAACTGATCTTCTGTAAAAAAAAAAAAAAAACAAGAAGAAATTAGCAATTCCCAACTTGACTCTCACTGGGATTAAACATGACAATAGGTCTGATCTGATTTCATCATCATTTAAAAAATCATCTATTATTTTTCACTTTATGTTTGTGTGGGAGCAAACTGTTGAAATCTTTACTTAATGTATGCTAAACTGATCTTCTGTATATAAAGAGAATCGAAAATGAATCCTCATGTGAATGGAAGGGGAGAGGGAGTGGGAAAGGGGAGGGATGCGGGTGGGAGAGAAGATATGGGGGGGAAGCCATTGTAATCCATAAGCCGTACTTTGGAAATTTATATTCATTAAATAAAAGTTAAAAAAATGTAAAAAAAAAAGAAAACCATAAAAAAACATGAAAGTATTGATTCTGTTAAACCCATATGTGGCACCTGCATGGAAATACTTCTCAAAAACAAGTGAAAAGTGTTAAGTTTGTGAACTTCTGAAACTTGAAATGTTAAATGCTAAAGACTGATAATTAAATAAGACTTTTTGATAGTAGATTGAATACTAATGACCACATTAAAATTGCAAGTATTCTGTGTGTCTTTCAAGACAGAAGGTGCTGTTATATTTACTTTCTTGATTCTATTTGAAATCGATTTGTACAAATGTAAAAAGAGTGATTTAATTGTAGCAGCAACAGGTTTCATGATTTAATTAAAATAATTTGAATGCCAAAATTATACTGAAAGTGCTATGTTAAGTGCTGATATCTATACCATAATTAAACATATGAATTAATCTTCAAGTTATAAAGTTCTTTCCTAAATATACAAGTGGAAACAGGTTCTTTAGACATATCCAAAACTGGTACAAAGTTAGATATTTTACTGGAGTGATATTTCTTCTTGTTGCTAGCTCTGTTTTAGAAACTGAAATGACTCAGGAATTTCCTTTGGGGCATGTAAAATAAACCAGTGTCTTCCTTAAAAGTAAAAGTTAAAACTTGAGAAATCACTACGTATCATATGGTATAAAAATCATTCTGTAGGACTTTCCTAAATCCAGGCAGCATTGGAGAGTTGCAGGTAGAATTCACAACTCATATTTGTCTGAAATTCATGTCACTATGCAAAATTTTCTTCTCTTTTTCTTATAATCTTCCATTCATTTATGGAGTCTCCCTCTCAGTCATTCCTTAGGTCCAAATGTAATTGTATCTAGCCTTTCTATACAACAGGGCTTTACTCCGTAACTTGGGTCAGTTTAAACATCCCCACTATACCTCTAATTTTCAGTACAAATTGAGAGGATGAGGCATATATGAGTGCATTTCCAAAAGTCCATGGAAAATGTGTATAATATATATATTATATATAAAATACAAGGAGTCTCTGCCTATACAACACCAGCAATAGACACTCAATGATTCTCAAGAATCCTTACCATCATTACTATAAAATTAATGGCTTTATCCACCAAAATAAAATTAGCTTTTGATACCACTTCCCCACAAACATTTAGAAATTCCTTTGTACTTTTAAATGAGAAAAATTCTGGATTTTTGTGAGATTAGAATGTTTTAGGGATAAAATTGTAGAGGATATTATCTCCTGTATTTAAGAAGGTCACTATAAAGTAATATTTAAATATGCTAACAAACGTAGACTTTAGCAAAAAATGAAACCTCTTAATAAAGAAGGATTTTTGAGAATGAATGTACTTGTTTATTTTTTTAAGCTGTGGAAGAAAATGAATGGATTGAAATATAAACCCACGTCCTCTCTTCTATTAAACTCCTGCATCACAGCTTAGGGTTGAACTAGAGGCTTTGCAATTAGAGAAATCCAGCTGAAAATCCAGTCTTGTGCTTTCTTTCTTCTTTCCTTTCCATTTCCACATCTGTAAATGACCAAGACAACGCCTCACTAGGGGATGTTGGGAGGATGAAATGAGATCATCTGACAGGTTGATGCATTCGAAATTCCCAGTGCTCTACTCTTTTTGACCAATTCTTGGAAGAGGAAGGTAGCTGTCCTCAGTGGAAGTGGGCTCCTTGTAGCTGGGCAAACCATGCAGATGCTGGAAGGCTGCTGGCATGAGGAGCTCACAGACTGTGCGGACTCTTGTAGGTGATGCAGGTAAGGACTGGGAGCAGTCTCTGGTTGCACTCTTGTGTTGCTGCTGCTGTCTCCCTTGGGCCCGTGCTCATTCCTCCAGCTGTGATGTGATACTGGCCACACTTCCAAATGGGAGCTGTGCTGGGTCACCGTGGCATGGTGGTTTCCAAGGGTCGCCATCTTTGTGCTCTCAGACTAAATGTCCTTCTTAGAATCTTGGAGGCCTGAGACCACAGAGCTAGCACCGTTGGTTTTTTGCAGCAAGCTCTCTTCCTGGCTTGCAGATGGCTACCATTCAAAGTGGTCATTATCTAAACTCTTTCTTTTTTTTTTTTTTTTTTTTTTTTGACAGGCAGAGTTAGATAGTGAGAGAGAGAGAGAGAGAGACAGAGAGAAAGGTCTTCCTTTTTCCGTTGGTTCATCCCCCAAGTGGCCGCTACAGTCGGCGCACTGTGGCCGGCGCACTGTGCCGAACTGAAGCCAGGAGCCAGGTGCTTCTCCTGGTCTCCCATGGGGTGCAGGGCCCAAGGACTTGGGCCATCCTCCACTGCACTCCCGGGCCACAGCAGAGAGCTGGACTGGAAGAGGAGCAACCGGGACAGAATCCGGTGCCCCAACCGGGACTAGAACCCTGGAGCCGGCACCGCAGGCGGAGGATTAGCCTAGTGAGCCTCGGTGCTGGCTATCGGCCCTATCTAAACTCTTAAAGCTAACAAAAGCTGTGGAATTTTAATACTTATTGGCATACGGCTAGTTGTCCACCTTCCAAAATCTCATTTCCTGGATACATGGTCACACCAACTAGAGATCACATTGCCCAGCCTCCTTTGCTCCAAGTGCCATGTGACAAAGTCCTTAGCCAGGGAAGGAGTGGGACAAGTGAAGTGTGCAATTTTGTCTTCACCTACTTCTGGGCTTATCCTCTTTCCACAGCTTGGGAACTGGAACCTGGGACATACTGACGATCCAGTCTTACCATAGAATGAGAACTATGCTCTAGAGTATAGTAGAGCATCAGGGTATAACTCTTGATTAACTGAAGGATATGGAGCCACCCTACCAAGGGGGCCACGCTTCCTGGACGGGGTGAGCGATACATGCCTACTTTTTTTTTTTTAACCCATTATATTTAAGAGTTCCTTTAAAAAAGTTTACCTGTATTATAACCTATCATGCCTTATATAAAATATTTCAAATCAAGAAAAAATATTAGGGGGAGATATTAATTTTGATAATTTGACAATAACAATGGATCTAAGTTGTACTCATGCTTCTGTTTTTATCTCTCTACCCTTTATCTTTTTGGATCCACTCTTCTCTCTCTGTTTACTCAATCTAGGGAAACTGGACAATATGCACTATGGAAAGAGACTATTGCCTTCTGGTTTATGGTTGGGTTTGGCCAAGAAAGACTCATAATAAATGAGTCAAAGTGTTTACTTTCCTGGCTTCCTCCATGTAAGGAAGCTTTAGGCTATTTTTATTACTCTAATGGAAGATAACTTTTTTCAAAGTAGCCGCCCATGCATGATTTTCTCCTTTATACAGTAACTGCTCCCTACCCTTATTCCTTTGATGTTAATAAATTGGGTTAGAGCACCATCCTTTGTGATTCTTCTTACTCTGTTGGCACCTTTCTAAATAAACCTTTGTAATTTTCTTGAATGTTAAGAAAACTCTCCCTTAATGATCTTGAGCGATCCTTCTGTTCTCTGTGGGAACCTGACTGAAACATTATTTGTGTATCATTCTTTTTTTTTTTTTGACAGGCAGAGTGGACAGTGAGAGAGAGAGACAGACAGAAAGGTCTTCCTTTGCCGTTGGTTCACCCTCCAATGGCCGCCGCGGCCGGCGCACCGCGCTGATCCGATGGCAGGAGCCAGGAGCCAGGTGCTTTTCCTGGTCTCCCATGGGGTGCAGGGCCCAAGCACCTGGGCCATCCTCCACTGCACTCCCTGGCCACAGCAGAGGGCTGGCCTGGAAGAGGGGCAACCGGGACAGAATCCGGCGCCCCGACCGGGACTAGAACCCGGTGTGCCGGCGCCGCTAGGCGGAGGATTAGCCTAGTGAGCCGTGGCACCGGCCTGTGTATCATTCTTTTAAGCATAGTGTTATTTGAATGGTAGAAAATTTATATGGGTGGAATTGTGGTGTAGCTTATTAACGGGATGTGCACATTTCCATATCAGAGTGTTGGTTCAAGTCCTGGCTACTCTATTTCCTATTCAGCTTCCTAATTTGCTACCCACATGGGAGACCTGGGTGGAGTTCTGGGCTTCTGACTCATGGCTGCTGTGGTTATTTGGGGAGTGAACCAGCATATGGAAAGTCTCTCCTTTTCTCTCTTGCTTGCCTTTCAGGTAGATGAAAGTTAACTTTTAAAAATATTTATGGTCTGGGCTGGCGCTGTGGCACAGTGGGTTAACGCCCTGGCATCCTGTATGGGATGTTCTAGTCCTGGCTGCTCCACTTCCAATCCAGTTCTCTGCTATGACCTGCGTAAGCAATAGAAGATGGCCCAAGTCCTTGTGCCCCTGCTTATGTAACTAAGAAGTCTAGGGCATCATGGGCGAGATCCCCTCAATATAATGACATTCGTTTGTTCTGTACATTGACTTTATTCTCAGGCTTTCCCCCTCTATATTAGGATAGAAACCTGCCAAATGTACTAAATGTACATTTATAGCATGATCATATGGGACTAGAAGCCTTATAAAAATTTGAGATTCAGGTGAAGGAGTGATATTGATAATTAAAAAGATAAGAGTCTGAAAATTCGCAAGCTAAGTAGCTCTTTCAGAATTAGGAATAGAATAGTAAGAATGACTAAGACAGGCAAAATAACAGAAATTGATAAAATAGAAACCAAATGTAAGTTGATTCCTTACAAACATTAATAAAAGTGATGTAATAATCTTTTGTCTGCAAATGACACTCATGTTCTTCCTCCTCAGAAAACTTGTATTTTTAAGTTAACTTTTTTGTCACTTTTAGTATTGTTCCCATAAAAAATCACAACTCCTTTTAAGTGTTGTGAAGATTCTGCTTCAACTACAAAGGTGCTAATTCTGAACTCAGACTTACTATATAGCTATGAAATTAAATTCATTATATATTTGAAATCATTTAAATATATACAAAAATGCATACTCATGCAAATGTGAATGTACTGCACAGATTAATAATGGATGATTCACACAAAGTAAAAGCAGGTTACTATTACAAGTGTTTCATGCATTGCAAAACCTATCAAAGTCTCCTGCACAGATCTCTTGTTTTGTACTGACCAAAGGATAAGATGAAGATCAAAAGCTGTAATATAGAGTAAATGTTTTAAAAAATGAATATTGCATCAGGTGCTTTCTAGAATGCTACTCCTGAGAACAGTGATGAGGAAGGGCATTTTAGAAAAATTGCCTTCACATGTTCCTTTGTTATTTGACAAAGGAAAGGATTCAAGATGATCCATACTCCAAATTCCACTTAATAGAAAATTATGCCACAGAAAAAGACTGCTGTAGGATGTTAGGACTTGCAAGTTTTTCACTAAACCAGTCTAGCTATTGAGGTTTTAAAAACTGATTTATTTCATGGCCCCAACAGGGTACTTACAGTAATTATAATTTTGTATGCTTAAGGTAAAGGAAGGGTGGAACAAATTAAAAACTGAAACCTTTGGCTCTCCTCTGTAGTTACTATTGAAAGCACAGGTGAACTTTTAAAGGAACACCTCTTTCCTAGTTTCGAATTCAGTGAAATCAAAAAATTAATTTACCTTATTAATTTTGTAATCTTAAAAAATTATGTCATTGGTTTCCTCCCATCCTCCAATATGCAGAATTCCACTAAATAAGAATCTAAAATTTCAAAAAAGTAAGAAGCTTTGTGCCAAAGACAAACTGCTTAAATTTGCCTTTCTTTGATTTTTTGAACATCAACAAATTTGGCATAAGATGTCTCATCACACCAAACACCCGGTGGTTTACTTGTTAAGAATAGGTTTAAGAATCTTGAACTTACTGATTAGTTATCTGTTTCAACGAGAATTAAAAAAGGAGTTAAACTATTTTTTAACTTTTATTTAATGAATATAAATTTCCAAAGTACAGAATATGGATTTCAATGGCTTCCCCCCCATAACGTCCCTCCCACCCGCAACCTTCCCCTTTCCCACTCCCTCTCCCCTTCCATTCACATCAAGATTCATTTTCTATTCTCTTTATAAAATTGTATTTTCTACTTGAACTGTCTGAAAAACACTATTTCAAACTTTTCTGCAGTTTAAATTAAGGGGGTGGCTTAGCATTTCTGATCTATGGGGACAATCACACGTGTGGGCATATTTCTAGCACATTTCTGGAGGAAAAGCTGTGGAACATAAATGAGTCTGACGGATAACCCAGAAATAAAGCAGAAGATGTGAAAATGGAACTGTGTACAAACTCCTATTTTTACTGAATATGAAAACTAGGCACATCTGGAAACTACTTTTAAAGAGATTAATAGAATAGAGCAGCTAACTTTGAGTTGCCCAGAGACGGACAGGGAGAGATGGTTACTGTTTTAATCAAAGAAAACAGATTCATAAGCAACATATTAAGTGTAATTGAAAATAAAGTGGATGATTAAAAATATTAGCTGGTGGAATTTTTTTTTTTTTTTTTAGGGAATGTTTGGCAAATATCTAAAAAGTCTTCTCCAAGCTTGTATAAATTTGAAGAGAGAGAAAAAGACAGTGGTGAGAGTAGTTGCGCTGGCAGGGGAGGAAAAAAATGCAGGGTTTGACCCTGTGAACACCCAAAGTTTAGGTAACTGCCATGAATTATTTTGGAGATTTCCTGTTAGGAAACAAATTCAAGAAGCATCAGTGACCATTATTTCACAATTGTTTTGGCTCTCTGGGGGAGGCAGATCAGGAGTTCTGATAAATCGTTTTAAATAAATTGGGAGAACTTTGAAACTTTCCACTGCTTTACATGTTTCCTGGCTTAATTGATCTCATTTTATTTCTTGGATTCAAAAAGGAAAAAACATGATTAGCACAAGAATAGATGGCCATTTTTCTATTTGGAAGTTATTTGTTCATAGAAATAAAGAGAAAAGGAGTCTTTAAAAAATCTCTAATGAAAAATTCAGATGATGTTTTTTCAAGAAAAGGTCATGTCTTACTATGTTACACAAATATTATAATGATTTCCTCACAGGATGACCCCAGGATTTAACAACAAGTATGCCTCTTTGACACATAAATTTACTTTGTGTACTGCTTGAGTAATAAGAACTGTGTAGAAGGTCATTTGAAGAACCCTACCTAGGGTTGTTATTTGAGTTATTTTTACTTCATTCCCTCAAGTTTCAGAGTGTGGATGAGGAGTGGAGAATTCCTCAAATTGAATGAAGGTGCCTTTTCTTAAATAGTTAAAATTGGTAAATTATTTATAAAAATTAAATGAAGCTTTGTGTCCCTATACTTAGAAATATTTAGGCGTAGGATTTAAGAAGGTCTAATACATTCATTCTGTCATTATATTCTCTTCTGAGGAACAGTCTTATACTGACTATAGAGTTATGTGGAATTTATCAAGTCCTAAAGCCTAACTTTTCTTTTGAAAAAAGAGTGTGTTTCACACCAGAACAGAGTTCAGTTTGGATGCTAAGAACTTATGTTTGAATAAATGAAATCAAATTATTCATAATGTCTCTGCTCAGTTGAACATCACACATTATAACTTCAGTTTCTTTTTCCCCCATTTCTGGTGTAGTTGTGTATTTTATCACATTAAATAAATTGAAAAGAAGTAAAACTATACATCTTCTTCATTCCCTGACCCTGTCCTTGATAGTTAAGGCTTCCCATGGTTAAATATCGATTAGGGATTAGGGAATAGAATTAATGTAGGCAGGTTTTATTCTCCAACCAGCTTTACCATAAATCACAGAAGATGAATGCCCAGCCATCAGCAACTAAAAATGTTACTTTACACAGGAGTTTTTGCCCCTGTTTTTTTTTCACATATATTGCCAAGGATCATCTTTTCCTCTTCCGTATCCACGTTAGCTCCATCTCTTAACCCCAACCCTGGCGTGAAGAGTTTTTATTGTAGTCTTCCATGCCAGCTTGGGAGCGCCTCTTGGTAGATGGTTCTGCTGACTACTAGGAAGGGCTAGGAACTGAGTAAAGGATCACAAAGATTGACTTTCTGTTCTTCAGTAGATCATTGACAGTGATCGTTACTCATGCGCTGACTTTATTTACCTGAGCTAATCAGAGTTTCAGTGGTGGTGGTTTTGTGGATTGGGATCTTATTCTTCCATCCCTTTTGAATCTTTAACACACTTTTCACACTAAAACAACAAACAGATCTTAAATGTGTTAACTAGAACCTAGTTACAGTCTCTTAACTCATATTCTGATATAAGAAGTTTTCAAAATACTAATGGGAAATGTGTATCTTGAAAAAACTATGGATGGATTTCAAATTTTTTTTTTTTCAGCAAAATAAACTTATCTCTTAACTCCATTTTTCATAAACTTTTTAAAGTAACCTCATACATATTATCTGTCCATACCAGTACAATAGTTTTGTTTTCAAGAGTTAATGAAAATCATCAAAACTGATTGACATCTATTCTACTAATGACTAAAGCCAATCTTAGAGAGCTTTGGGGAGCAGCCATAATTGATGTTTGGCACTTCACCCAGTTTTGATTTTTTTTGAAAAAAAATTTATTACTTTTCTTTGAGTTAGAGACACAAAAAAAACAGATATACAGAGACAGATAGGCAAAGACATCCTACCTGCTTGGTACCATTGCCTGAATGCCCATTATGCTTGGGAGTAGCCTGGGGGCTGGAGCCAAGAGTTGGGAACTCCCCCATGGGTGGCAGAGACCCAATTTCTAAAGCCATCACTGCATCCTCTCAAGTTGTGGATTGGCAGGAAGCTGGAGTCAGGAGCCAGGGTGAGAAATTGAATACAGGCAGTGCAGTGTGGGATGTGGGCATCTTAACTGCTAGGCTAAATGCGCACTCCCTATTTTTTTTTTTTTTTCAATTAGAACTTTTCCTTCTTTTGGTAATGCTAATTTCATAGTACAGTCTTCACTCTTCTTAGAGGCCAAACCCAGTTCCACACTTCCATAGACAAGGATATTCTTTAACAGCATTTCTGAAGGTTCTTCATACCTCCTCAGACTTTTATCTTCCTTTTATCTTTAAAATGTCTTAATATTTTTACAGTCCAATCAAGATATTGGTAAATAATTGACAAACCAAAATGGTAATGTTTTATAACATAAAACAGTTTATATTTTGATCTAAAGGGGATGACAGTTTGTGAATTTGAGGTTTGGGTCAGACTCATTTGACATTATTGAATGAAATTAGAGGTAATCAGGTCATATTAATTTCCTTCCTTCCTTCCTTCCTTCCTTCTTTTCTTTTTTTTTTGACAGGCAGAGTGGACAGTGAGAGAGAGACAGAGAAAAAGGTCTTCCTTTGCCATTGGTTTACCCTCCAATGGCCGCCGCGGCCAGCGTGCTGCGGCTGGCGCACTGCGCTGATCCGATGGTAGGAGCCAGGTGCTTCTCCTGGTCTCCCATGGGGTGCAGGGCCCAAGCACTTGGGCCATCCTCCACTGCACTCCCGGGCCACAGCAGAGAGCTGGCCTGGAAGGGGGACAATCGGGACAGAATCCGGCGCCCCGACCAGGACTAGAACTCTGTGTGCCAGCGCCGCAGGCGGAGGATTAGCTTATTGAGCTGCGGCGCCGGCCATATTCATTTTCAAATGAATAAATGGACATAAATGTCCCAAGAATCACTCAAGAAGTACCTGAAGTGCTTTACCCCTTTGTTTTCCATAAAATATGAAAAATGTGACTAAAAGAAGTTTATTCTGGCACATAAATTTTTGAAATTCATGCATAGATTTTTTCCATAACAAGCATTTTTTCATGAACTTTTGAGACCATTCATGTGTATAAACTCCAATTTTTTTACACAAAATAAACATATTTTTAATTCCATTTCTTCAAGCTTTTTGAAATCCCATTATATTTTTCAGATAACCCTGTCCATACTATTGCTTTTCATCTCTCATAACCTTGGAGCCTTCAAAACCTTTGCAAGTTGTGATTAGTGTTTTGGGTGGCGTTCCTTGGAAAAAATTTTCCTTGCATTTTGAATGTGTCAATGATATTGAACAATTATCTTGAGGGCTTAAATGTAATATTTCATAGTTAAAACTTAATTTTGGAACTAAACCAGATTATGAGGAGTAGCTTTTTATTTTATTTTATTAAAATTTTGATTAACATGTAACATACATTTTTATGGGGTATCATGAAGTATGCTAGCACAAATATGCAACATAAGCTGCTCAAATTGGGCAATTGGCATTTACATTTTTTTTACCTGTTCTTTATACTTTCAAGCCTATTAACTCTTCTCTTCCAGTTCTTTACACAGAATAAAACACACTTGTGAACTCATTGCCACACTGTGTTGCGGAACACTAGAGCATATCATTATTTTTTTAATCTGAGTTTTGGTGCCCCTTATCCTTCCTGCTATATCCTTCGCTTCCCACCATTCCCAGTTTCTAGTTATCACTATTTTAGTTCATACTGATTTAAAAAAAAACTCCTATATATGTGAGAGAATATGCAGTATTTGTGTTTCTATGTGTGGCTTATTCACTTAGCACAAATGATCTCAGGTCCCATCTGTTTTGCTACAAGTGTCAGAATTTCATTCATTTTTCATGTCTGAACTATATTCTATTGTGTGTACGGATCACATTTTCTTTATCCATTCATCAGCTGGTGGGTACTTAGATTGAGTCCATCTCTTGGCTATTGTGAGTGGTACTGCAATGAACGTGGGAATGCAGGAATGTCTTTGATCTGCTGAATTCATTGTCTGCAGATACATACCTAGAAGTAAGATAGCTAGGTCCCATGGTAGATATAATTTTCTATAGTGTCTCCACTAATTTACATTCCCACCAACAGTTTAAAAGTGTTTGCTTTTCTCCACATTCCTGGCAAGACTTGTTATCTTTTGTCTTTTTGTTAGCAGCTGTTTAAACTAGGATGAGATGATATTTTATTGCAGTTTTCACCTGAATTTCTAGGGAATAGTGTTAGTCAAATAGTTTTTAGTTCTTCAGTTGTAACTTTAGATGGGTTTTTCCTACTTAAGACTATGAATAGTCAGAAATTTAAATTTACTTAACTTGGCAATCCTTGTCATGTTTAAGAGGCACTTAAAGCATATTACTTGAGCGAGAGACTAATTTCTGAGCCTAGTTTTTAGCTTGCAGTTTAAAGAACAATTGCAGCTACTATGAGAATAATCTAGAGCTTCACAATGATTTCATCATTGTGAGCACTATTAACTTGAAAGTTACTTTATTATCCTTTTTGACCTTAGAACTACATCTAGATTCACAATAGAGCAAGAGTTAAGTGATTTTTAACCTTTAGGAATACAAATAAGTAAAATTATTTTATTAGCATAAACTTTACGTTGTATTAATTTCCCACATGGGCACTCGTAATACACAAAGGTATTTCTGACGTCAAAGGGATTGTGTTTGCAATGCTCCACACATGAAAAAGGAAACTCTGAACACTGTTACTCACATGCTTTGTGATTTATTTTTTTTTGCCATAATGCAGTGAATGAAATTCAGCTGTCACTTATGGGAGTCCGTAGCCTGAGGCGGAGGACATTCCTGATATTTAGGAAGCAGAAAAACTACACCAAAAACATGGTGTATGAATAATGAAACAGATCTCCCTGTGGTGAAATAGAAATAAATACTGAACACCTTTCCAAATATTTGTTTATTTGTCCATTTTACTCATTTCTGTTCAGAGGATTAAGCTTATTTCCCCTCTCTTTTTAAATGGAAATGAGTAGAAAGTGTTCCCAGTTGAGAAAAATATTTTTAGAAATACTAAGTTTTTTTTAATTCCACTTGTAAGGAATATTGCTGTTTATGTATATCTTATAAATAAGAAATAAATAATACATGGTAAAGATTACTGATGATGATCAAACATCTGAATTCAGGAACATTCTAAGTTGAATCTTCCATTCCTATTCAGAAAGTGACCTAGAAATGGCTGTCAGTGCCTTAGGGTATTTGGCCTTGCCTGCCTTAGGGAGGGTTGAGTGGAGCAAGTTGTCTCTGAAGTTTGTCTTTATGTTCTATTAACAAGTCCCAACCTGGAGGCTGTCTGATTTATGGGCTTGACTTGGTTCCACCTCTCACAGAGGTATACTGGGGAAGCAAAAGCAGCAGCTAAGCCATTAGATACCCAAAAGTTCACAGTAACCAACTGATTGAGACTCCTTTCCTTGCTGTGTTTCCTGAATTGTCTTCTATTACTATGACTCTGGTGGCCACATTATCTGAAAAGGCAAACTACCTGATATTCTTTCTATTTCATTTTCAGCTTGCACTGCACCTTGTAGGATGGTTAGCATGTCTGGTAATGTTTAATTTCAAATTCAGCTTATTTTGTAATTCTGTGATTTGTCTATATGAATATGCTAGGAATAAAAGCTTTTTAAACAGTTTTCTTAAAATTGAGGATAGGGGATGAAATCAGATACTGAATTTCTCTTTCAGGTTTATTTATTATTCTTGACAAATAGGTAGCTACTTGAGAATGGCTTTAAGCCAGAGCACTTAATGCTTTTCTTACCTTTTTGAAGCTGGAATCCAAAGCCTTTGAAAGGCTGATGCTACACGTTCTATCACTGGACAGTGGAGGAAATGGTTTCTAACTAGTCTGGGCTTAATAGTTTAGTATCATTTCATTTAGAATTCCTGCAGCTTAGCCACACTCAAATATATTGTACTATTGCGTATGTGCCAAGTTAGTAATGAGTGCATTACTTTATTTAACAGTAAGACGTTCCTATTGTTCCTCTTTTTATGTATGGGAGTTCTTCAGTTCATAAAGGTTTATTGACCTATCCAAAGGTCACATAACTTGTAAGAAGTACAGCTCATACTTGATCTCAAGTTCACTGACTCTACAGTGGTTGTTTTAACTACCGTGGCAATTAATGACAGCACTCAAAGATGGAAGTAAATGAATGAAACCATTGTTATAAATTTTTCCTTAACTCGTCCTAGCTTTATCACACAATGACTAATTTAGAATCTTCGCAGGAAATACGAGCGTTCTAAAATGCCCTTTTCACAGATTAAGACCTCTTAATTAGAGTGCATATAGTAATCATTGGTGTTTTACAATTATTAACCACCAGGCTGCAACTGTGTCGTGTTCATCATTGTCTTAACCAATTTATTTTGGTATTTCCTTCTAACGTATGTAACAGAGTTACATATTTAAGGAAATTCATGTTGAAATAAGATTAAAAGAGATTAAACATAAAAAGGTTTTAAATGATGGGAAAGCTGACTTGTCACACAATTTGTCCTTGTCTTACAAGGCATCAAACAATGTATTTAACAGCTGTTCAGATCTGGTAAAGTGTAATATGTATTATGTCCAGTGACTGGAAAACTTACTGATATTAAAAAAGAAACACCGGTACTACCAGTACTACTGCTCTCTTTGTGCCTACTAAGGCATAGATTTCTTGCAAATTGCACCATCTTTGTACCTTGACATCACCCAGTGTCGTACTATTCAAGTGACTGATGCTGAATAAGTCTATGTTGGATTGAATGTGTAATGAGACTGGTTTTCATATATAGTTCCTGTAAAGCTAGAGTTCCAGAAATATTTTGACCAATGTCAGCGTCACTCTAATTCTTGTCAAACCTCCTGTGATGGTGACCTTCCTGGAATTAGCATAGTAACTTTAATGTATTTACCAGAGGGAGCATTGGCCTCCTAGAAAGAGTACAGTTTGGAAATCAGGAGATTCTAATTTTAATTTTAATCTTGCCACAGCCATCTTTCTGACATCTTAGATAAGTTATTTAACCAGGCCATGAGCCATATATAAAAATAATAACAAACAATTCTTACAGCTGTTGTTCATGATCAGAGTCATTGTAATTCTAAATGACATGATAAATGCAAAATTATCAGAAAAGTTTCTTAGAAAAATCACAAATATAGTGTGTTATAAAAAATAAAATTTCATAAATTTAAGGAGTTTGAGGTTTTCAGCAGAGCCCACCAGAACCAGGGACATCTGCTTGTGATGAACATTAGAACAGGCACTGTCCTACTCATTTTCTTCTCAGCACTGTTTGTGGCAGGGTAGATGCTCAGTGTTTAATGAACACAGAAGGAAAGCTGATACTACCAAAGATTTAGGGGACTATCCTTGGATTTTATTCTCAAAATTTTCCACATTCCTTTGAAAAGGGAGATTGAGTAATAGGAGTACCTAATTTCTCAATGTGGAGCTAGAGAACAAAATTGTTAGGATTGATTACATAGTACCTAAAAACCTTGATGCTTTGCCCTTGATTTGATATGCGTCATGTATCTGGACAGAAATAACATTTTACCTAAGAAAACCTTCTTCCTGTGACTTTTAAAATGTCTATACCAATAGTCACCATCAGCCAGTAAGTTTTGGAAACTGGATTCTTACTAATATTTCTTTTTACAAATGTCATTAGCTGCAGATAGAATTTTCATGTTTAAAAATTTATTATGGTAAATTTGCTGAATAATCTAACAAGGTGTATTTTTTAAAGTGAGATAAACTCACAAACTGGAAACATGTTTAAGTCATATAAAGAAGCCTGGCTCTCTTTTAAAGAATGTTACTTACTTTCATTAATTTGAAAGGTGGGCTGGGGGTGAGAGAGAGGGAGAGGGAGAGAGGGAGTGGGAGATTTCCCATCTGCTGCTTCACCCTCCAAATGCTGACAGTAACCAGGGCAGACAGTCGATGTGGGTCTCTTACGTAGGTGGCAGACTCAAGCACTTGAGTCATCATTGCTGCCTTCCTGGATGTGCATCAGCAGTAAGCTGGCGTTGGAAGTGGAGCAGAGACTTGAACCTAGGCACTCAAGAATGGGGTGCAGGCATCCCAAGAGGTGTCATAACCACTGCACTAAATGCCCACCCCAAGCTGGTGTCTTTTAAGAGTGTGAGTACAATTAACAAATTGACAAAAATGAAGTAGATTTTTTTTAAAAAGGAAAATAGATCTCGGAATATGATATCCAACCACTTGGTGGCACTCTTTACTTATTTAAAGCAGCCCCGATGCCAAGAGACAAAACGTGTTTGTAATAAAGGAAAGTGACAGTCCGGGGAGAATTTCAATAGTCTAATTTTAGACGCAGCGTTCAGGTGTTTTGGTATTCTGATAGCCTGGATCAGGTGATTTCTGTAGCTTGCTAGTGCACTGGAGGGCTAAGGAATGGCACTCAGGATATGAAATGCACCAGGTTTGCATATAATGACAATTTTACTCTGCAAAATTTGGAATATTATATCTAACTCTTTGATTTTCTTTTGTATCCATTCTGGAGGACCTTATTTTTAAACCTTGCCCTGCATATATGCAGTAAATATATAATGAATGATATTCCAAATGAATGCTGCCCTCTGAAAAAGTCACTTGGATCTGGAAAATTCAGCAAATTAATCTATGACAACCTTTTGGTTATTGGATAGCTGCGACTTGTTGACAAATAAGATTTAGAGAAAGACCATTGGGCAATAGCTGTCACGATCCAGTTCATGCATTAAAGAACACCTCTTTTTAGGAAGTACAAATTGGGGTAAACTCACACTTGTATAGCAGAATGGAATGCAGTAGATAAGGCCTTCAGAATGCAAACTGTTAATAATGGCATCCTGGCCAACTGTCACTCTTTCACATGATCAGCCACCATTCTAAAGGTTTAATTTGACATCAATCATTTTAATAGAACATTAGAAAGGAAATTATATTAGAATATTGTCCCTGGGATATATGAGGGTAGAATTTCCTGCTCAGTCAATCTTGTTCTTGCTATGTATAAAAATACCCAGTGCTAACCATTTTTCAGATTTTGGAGTGGGGGATGGAAAACACTAAAGACCCATGCCTATCTTCATTACAATCACAGTGTCTGGGCAGCATTCCCAGCCTCCAGCATAAAGAACCTCCCAGAGCGCGGCACATTAGTGAGTACAGTTCAGCTTTATCGGCTGTGCCATCAATCACATTCACAATAGTTACATCAGGTCCCCACCCAAGCCACTCAATCATGATGGGCTGTCCAATGCAGAGCTAGTGTGCCACTGCACTTGAAATCCACTCAAAAAGTGTCACTGATGCTCAGACACCATGTTTCCTATTTTCATCAATGAAGTTCTTTGTGAAGCAGCCACGTATTGTGGGACATGGTTTCTCCAAGTATAGCCCGAGAATTCATGTGTTTTCAAAACACCCAGCTGAGGGTAAAGATGCAAGTAAGTGTTCGTATAAAATATCAATATTAGAAACTCTCTGAATGATTCTTAGGCTCACTAAAGTTTGAAAAGTTCTGTTTTGTGATGAACAACTCCTGTAACTATTTGAACATCAAACATAATTTCTGTGGTTTGTAGTACATATTTGCCACTGTTCATCTTAATAGCAAGCAACTTTTTTACTTTCAATTATTCTCTAGAGTATTTTGGAACTAAGGGCTGGGATTTAGAAATATGACATACATAAAAAAAAACCCACAGAACCATAATAGCTTAGAACCAAAATATAGAGAACATTCTGCTTAAATTTTTGATCTGTGAGAAATATACTGTTTTTACAAATATTCCTTATTTTTTGTCTATATAATATCCAAGGACAATATTTAGACATGGTTACTTTCCCAGGGCAGCTAATGTCGCTCCCCCTCTTCATGGAGGAACGACACTAAGCCCTGCCTAGGCTTCATATCCGAGTCACGGCACCATTATGTCGCTCCCCCTCTTCGTGGAGGAACGACACAGGACCCTGCGCTGTTCTTTCGTCTGCTCGGCCCTCCCCGGGTTTGCTGCTGGTTCTTCCCGGGTTGGCTACTATCCCTTCCACCTCCGTGGAAGGGCAGTTCCCCCTGGCCACATTCCCCACTTCCGCAGGGGAGCGGCACACCGCCGGCTGGCTTTCTCGGGGGCTGCACGGGTTCCCTTAGATGTTCCCCATAGATGTTCCCCATAGATGTTCCCGGTGAATGCCGTCTCTCTCCTCCTTTATAGTCCTCCTCCGCCAATCCTAACTCGGCTGCCCACACGCCGAGCACGCCGCTCTCCTCCAATCAGGAGCAGCTCCTGCAGCTTGTCAAGTTGGTGAGAGGCAGCTGGGTAGAAGCTGTTTACTTCTCTCCCAGCGCCATATTGTGGGAGAGCAGATGCATAGAATAAGTCTTAATTCCAGTAACTTAGTCCAGTCCGGATTGCTCCCCACAGCTAACTTTTATTAGCCATCTACTTTGCATTGGTTAGTTTATATTGTATTATATGATTAATCCAATATTGTCATATTCAATCCCTTACTCCTCTATGATATCGAATGATATGAACACATCATCACTGGAGTCTGATAAAGATTGATAGGGATGTTTTGTTCACTGTTATTTGGGTTCTCTCAGAAACATTTGAAATATTTTTGTTAAGATACACTTTGAAGACTGGTAAGAATCTTTGCATGATTTTTAATTATCTTCTCTGATTTTGAAAATCTTGGGTATTTTTAGACACTTTCACAGGCTGTGTTCTTATCTTTCATATTGTGAGCTCACAACACACGGCCTTGATCCAAAAAGTTTAATCACAGACTTCTCCTTTAGTTTCCAATATATTTCTTTAGTTAGTGCAGAAGTTCTGTCACTTAATAGGCATGCTTTGTGTGCTAAATATGCTCAAATTGTCAAAAGAGACACATTATTAGGATTAACAGAACCCAATTTGAATATTTTTAATCCAATATTCTAGGAGGATAACCTATTGTGATGTGGAATTTAACAAGAATAATTATCACTTCAACTTCTTGATTGCCATGAGAGTCCATGGTAATGCTCCTGGTTCCCCAAAAGACAGCCAGAAAGTCTTGAATTGACTTAAAAGCTCTGTTTCCTTTCTAATGCCATGAGCACCACTGTGGAATGTGAGTGGAGAGAGCATTTCCAGGGTCATCAGCATTCTGTTGTGTACTCTCAGTCTACTGATATGGAAATCGTACATCTAATGATTGAGGCTGTTTGCTTCTATCATCTTCCTTTAAGGCTTGCATACTGATGGTAGTTGGGAAAATACAGTTTCTGTTATTTCAACTCTTGTTTGCTAATGAGTGTCTAAAAGTGGTTTGAGAGTTATTTGAATAACATACCTCAAAATTGTGCACTCTCATGGCTATTGCAAATAGTAAATATAGCTGATTAATTGTTGAAGTTTAGAATTGAAATGTGCTGTAGAAATATTGTTGCTCTAACCCCTCATTTTACAGGAAAGGAAAGAGATTTAAGGAAACCCATTTTATTTTCATTGTAAAACCAAATTTACAGCTTTGCATAATAAAACGCTAATAATATAAAGCACATAGGAATGAATAAAACTTGAATATTCTGGTTTTCACATGATGATTGAAAACTCTTAAGCTGCTTTTCATTTTCTTTTATTGCCTTTTGACTTCTTTCTATAATTATTTATACTTAATCTACATTTATCAAAGTGAAATGTTGGTAAAAGTCCTACTTTTCTTCAGCTGTTTTTATGTCAGGAATTTTTTTTGACAATATACATTTATTTTGACAATCATAAAGGGAATTACTGAATGGTATCTACCACACTTCATAATCATGATACAGATTTTCTTCTGATCTATCCTTTTTCTTCCTTTGGACTAGGAGAATGTGACTTTGAAGAGGGGGTTGTATATGCAGTTACCTGTTCATGGAAATCTGGCCGCGCTCTTGGTGCTTCTGACAGCCTCTGAGAGATAAGGCAGAGAATTTAACTCATAAAGAGCGACTCTGCAGTGATTCCTACTATGGCTGCTATGGGTCACACCCTCCAAGTGATGAGCTGGGTGGGTGATAAAATAGGACACATGGGATGTGTGGTGGGTACTTGGCAGGTTGGAATTCTTCTACTTTACCCTAAGATGTGTGACATACTATGTCAAGCTAAAAATCCATTTTTTTCCTTTGTCTTATCACATCTGGTCTTTCACATGCCATTCTTTGTTCACTATTTCTTTTGCATTTGTGTCTGTTCAATAACTATTTTACTTTGACAAAATATTAGAGATCATCCTGCTGAATCACATATCCAAGAATTGTTTCAAAATCATTGTTGATAGGTGTTCCTTCAATTTATCCTTGAATGGTTCTAGTATCCCAAAACACATTAATTTTCCATGAATTTTATTTGATTATTGAACAACTTTGATTGTTTCTTTCATAGTACAAGGAAATTGTTTCCTCTGCAATTTTTAGCCTTTTGGCTTAATTTTCAGAAATTATTCACTATAAGTATAATCCCTGTTTCACACAGTATTTCATCATCAAACATTTAGTCAGCTGATATATTGCAACAAACGCCCTATTCCAAACTGACACTACACACATGTTTCTCTTCTTCAGGCCAGCCATTCCCAAACTATTCAGGTGACACCGTGTTTTACAGACTACTAGACAACCTGTTTACTTCTTATGCCTGTATCACAATATATCACAATATAAAACCAATATATGCAGAACTGAACATAGTAATTTTTGGTTTTCCTGGATTCAGAGATTCTATTTCAGTTGAAATCCTGGACTAAGATTGCCTTTGTTTGCTTGTTTCAGTGGCAGAGGCATGCTCTTAGCTCATTTTGGTCTTAGAGTCAACCACATCTCTACCTATACCCTCTTCATATAACTTCTGAATCCACATTTCTTGGTTGTACAGTTTTGCAATTAACTTACTGTCGCTCCCCGTCTTCGTGGAGGAACGACACAGGACCCTGCGCTGTTCTTTCGTCTGCTCGGCCCTCCCCGGGTTTGCTGCTGGTTCTTCCCGGGTTGGCTACCGACCCTTCCACCTCCGTGGAAGGGCGGTTCCCCCTGGCCACTTTCCCCACTTCCGCAGGGGAGCGGCACACCGCCGGCCGGCTCTCTCAGGGGCTGCACAGGTGTTCCTTCAGATAGATATTCCCCTTAGATGTTCCTGGTGCATGTTGTCTCTCTCCTCCTTTATAGTCCTCCTCCGCCAATCCCAACTTGGCTGCCCACACGCCGAGTATGCTGCTCTCCTCCAATCAGGAGCAGGATAAGCTCCTGGAGGTCATCACTCAAGTTGGCAAGAGGCAGCTGCGTAGAAGCTGTTTTCTCCTCTCCCAGCGCCATATTGTGGGAGAGCAGATGCATAGAATAAGTCTTAATTCCAGTAACTTAGTCCAGTCCGGGTTGCTCCCCACAACTTACTGAATGTTATATTCATAATTTTTAAAATTTTATTGTTTTTGGTCTTTCACTTTTTGAAAAAAAATCTGAATTGATTTTGATGATGAGAATAGTCATTTATCCCAGCTTTGTACAATGTGAAATGCTAAAGCAGAACTAGGGAAGGAAAACCTGTGCTACAACACAGTGAACTCAGTCTAGGTGACCAACCACCAAGTCACACAGCTGTATTGCCAACAGATCCATAAGTAATGTCACAAAGACTTGTCAAATCTCATATTATAACACTCTACTCGTGTTGGGAAGTTAGACTAATGTAAACACCCCTGGGTCCCTTATTAGAATATCTGGATTTTATGTCTGACTCTGCTCCTGACTCCAACTTTCCACTAATGCAAGTCGTGAGAGGCTGTGGTGATATTTCAAGTGATTGGATTCCTGCCATCCACATGGGAGACCTGGTTGGTGTTCCCAGCACCTGACTATTGTCTGATCCAGTCCTGGCCATTGCAGACATTTGGGGAGTGAACCAGTGGATGAGAGCTCTCTTTCAAATAAATGAATAAAAGTTTAAAAATGTTTCACCTTTTTATTTAATTAAGAATTCATTGTGGTTGTTAGTAATTAATGCAAATTGCACCATGGCAGCTTCATCATTTAATAACTGAGGAAGCTTTCTTCATTATTTTAAAATATTTTAATCTTTGTCGGATTCACACATAGAGTAAAAGGTCAGAGAAAAAAATTTTAAATGTTGAAGGTTATAGACAAGAAAACATTTTACCCATAAACTTATATATAATGTACATATATATATAATAAAGATTTAATTATTTATTTATTTGAAAGGCAGAGGTACGGAGAGAGAGGGAGAGACACATGCACAGAGAGAAAGAAGATTTCCATCCTCTGGGTCACTCCTCAGATGGCTGCAATGGCCAGAGTTGAGCCAAGCTGAAGCCAGGAGCCAGGAGTTAGGAGCTTCATCTGGGTTTTCCATGTGGTTGGTAGGTGCTCAAGCACTTAGAACATCTTCCACTTCATTTTCCACACCATTAGCAGGGAGCTGTAACAAAAGTGGAGCAGCCAGGACACAAACTATTGCCCATATGGGATGCTGGTACCGCAGGCAGTGGCTTTATTCACTACGCAACATTGGCCCAACTTGTTCTTTTCTTCCTGCCTTCCTGCCTTCCTGCCTTCCTTCCTTTCTTTTTTTTTTTTTTTTTTTTTTAGTAAAATTAAAGTGATTTTGCTATACTCCTTTTCCCCCTAGCCTTTTCACTTAGCATAATACTGAAAACATTAGCTCATGTTATTAATTATGTTTCTTTCCTGAATATACTATTGTTTATTTAGTCTATCATCTGTTTTGGGTACAATTAAGTTGATTTTAAATTTTAGGAGGTTACGCTTAGGTTTGTTTCTTTTGCATTTGTTATTCTTTAATTGCTATTGAAAAATTCAGGAGTTTGACAGGTGGTGGTAAACAGGAAGTCTGATAAATGTGATAATTAACATCTGCATCAAAACTCCCGGATTTTTTTTGGGTAGACTTTTAAAATTGGAATGTTTTGGGGCCAGAGCCTTGGTGCAGTAGGTTAATTCTCCGCCTGTGGTGCTGGCATCCCATATAGGCACTGGTTCTAGTCCTGGCTGCTCCTCTTCCGATCCAGCTCTCTGCTGTGGCCTGGAGAAGCAGTAGAAGAATGCCCAAGTGCTTGGGCCCCTGCACCTGCATGGGGGACCAGGAAGAAGCACCTGGCTCCTGGCTTCAGATCAGTGCAGCTCTGGCCCTTGCGGCCATTTGGGGAGTGAACCAGCAGATGGAAGACCTTTCTCTGTCTCTCCCTCTCACTGTCTGTAACTCTACCTCTCAAATAAATAAATCAAATCTTTAACAAAAAAAATTGGAATGTTTTACCTTGAATTAAAGAAATATGATATGAAGACAAGTGAAAACTAGAATGAATTGTTTCAAAAAGTAAACATTTTATACGCTTAAATCTTTAAAAATATTATAATAGTATTTTGTCAGTGAAAGTCTAATCTGCTCAAAATGAATGAGCTGGCTAGTCAAAATGATCCTAGTTTTTCCTTGTAGTTTCAGTATTGCAGAGCTGTTTATTTTATTTTTTGTATGTATGTGCTTTATTTAGTAAATGCTGCTTGAGAAACCAAAGGAAAAAAGAACAAACAAAATTACAAGATACATCAGGGATTGGAAGTGCATTGTGAGAAATTTTTCTGGTAGGCATTGTCTGTTTTGAAGAAAGACATATTGATAAAAGCTATTAAAAGCTGGAATTAATGCATATTTTATGAACTCTACAGCATTGGGGGGAAGATTAAACTTAGAGGTGGACATTTCAGGCTTTACACTGCACTTTGTAATTTTATTTTCATACCTTCATGTAACGTGGGTGTAATGCCAGCAGACCAATTATGTTCCAAAGATGAAATAACCATCTTCAGCAGCTTGGCAATCAAAGATGTATTGTCTAAAACTCTTCCTGATGTTTATAATGTAAAAGCATTGAGGAATCTTCTCTTTAATTCTGGCAGAATTCAGATGGTTCACAATGTCCACAGGCCCACATATCATCTCTGACCTTCCCTCTAAGTGCTCAAAAGACTTTTTATACTGACTTGCAGTGTGCTGTTTCCCATAAAGGAAGTTATGGCCATGAATAAAGGTAAAGGAACTGTGAATATAATTATATGAGTGAATTAATCTGTGCACTGATTTATACTACAGGAAAATAAAAATGGCAATGTTTCCCCACATAATGTGAACATAATTTTGTTTCTTTTTAATGCATTTAGACACCAGTCACATCTTTCAGCATTTATAGGATGCAATTCTTGGAAAATAACTTCTTGTACTTATAAATCACTCTTGCAAAAACTTTCTTCAAGGATGCAACCTAGTAAGAAATTGTACAAAATAGAGGATTGGAGATCAAAGAACAAAGACAAAATAGGGTAATTTGGCTATGAAGAATAATGAAATTGTATATTTTGGATTTTGTTTGTAATCTCAGTTCAAGAGGCTGTTTTAATAAAGTGGCCATCATGACACCAAGAACATACACAGTAGATACAATTGGGAATGAACTGGATAGGCACTTCAGAGGTGGATTGAGGTGGGTTTTAGTGAATAGTCATCTGATAAGTTAATGAAATATTTCATTCGATTTGTGCTACTCAATTTAAAAAAGATACAGATAATGGTAATTGCAACTTACCAAAACTTTCATATCATATCTGATCACATATTTGATATCACATCTTTTCAAAAAGGGTGCAATGTGCTATTATTGTTAAAAAATAAAACAAATTAAAAACTGAGGCTTGCAGCGGAAATGGGTGGGGGCGCTAAGTGGTTGCTGCTATCTGAACAGGCATCTTTAGTTCTGAAGACTGTGTTCCACCCAGCACACTAAGTAATGATTGGGCAAATACATTTCCACTACTGCTGGGACTGGAGGGGCTCTGCAGGCTGTAGTCTACATCTGATAGCTACTATTTTTTTGGATTGACTTTCCATCTGTAGTGTAAGCTCTTAATCAACCACAACACATTCTACTCTCTCCTGATTAACTTGGCATGCTTGATTATGAAAGGTTCTTCCTAGTGTACAGCTTTGGCATTGTTCATTGGATGTCAAAACTCTGGCAAACAGCAAAGGATGCCCAGGGGGTAATCTGTGGTTTGTGAAACACCCTGTAGTAAAAATTCTGCAGACTACATCTTAGAGAGAATAGTCATTTTGGTAGGGTCTCTTTTATATTGTATATTCTAGGATTCTCCCTAGAACTATAAGTCATCATTAAATACGTGGCTTCCTACTATCAGAACATGCTTTGTGGACTTGTCTCTATAAGAAACAAGTTCAATACAATCAATGCTTATAAAATTATATATGGAAAAGGATAGAGATATAGAGAGTTGAGGAGAGAGATAGAGAGACTGACTTCAGATTTGGAGGTCATTTTCAGTCACTGTTTGTCCCTCCTGAATGCAATTATGTAAGCCTTTTAAGCCCCAGCTAGACTTTCTCCAGAAGATTTCAGTCAGCTGTCTGGATGGGCCTCCCTGGGGTCTTCTAATGTGAATTTTATATATTATCCAGTGTGAACATTTCAGGTCTGACTCTCCCAAATATTTTCTCTGAATTTGGTAAAATTCCCCTGAGCCATTGTCATGTGGTGTGTAAAAAATATTAAATTTGATTTTTATTTTATTTAAGCAGATCCTAACTCTTGTTAAATTGGTTCCTTTTTACCCGTGGCATCCTAATCTAGGAAATGGGAAAAATAATAGAATACATCTCACTAGAATATTTGAGGATGAAAGTATATAATATGATTCATACAGATGCTTTTCTAATTCTTAGCCATATTGAATACTCATTATTAATGTTAGCTAATTTTAGTCCATGGAAACATGAGGTCCATCTACTCCCTTTATCATTTAATTAGGTATAGATTATGTCACAGTACAGTGCTAGTAAGGAAAAGAGGAAGTCTGAGGGTAAAGGCTAAACTAGAAAGGGAAAAAGGCAGTTTAGTACAAGAAGAGTGTCTTAGCCCATTTTTTGTTGCTGTAACAAAATACTTGAGGCTGAGTACTTTATAAAGATAAGAGATTATTTGGCTCATAGTTATAGAAACAGAAAGTCCGGGATCTGAAAGCTATATTTGTTTGGTCTCTATTGAGGGTCCCTGGCTAGGCCACAACATGACAGGGAAATGGAAATGGAAATAGCCACACACAGGGAGAGGATTCATGGGCAGTGCCAGGCTCCCACATAACCCGTTCTTGCCCAAACTAGCCTGGACCAGCAAGAATAGACTAATCTTTTCCAAAACACGATACTCCCAATGATCTAGTCCCCTCTGAAAGTTCTTTTGTCTCTTAAAATTGCCACACTGGAGACCAAGCTTTCAACACATGAACCTTAGGCAGACAAGTTCAAACCATATTTAAACCATAGAAAAGAACAAGGATAGATAGAACTGAGGGAGAGAGAGCAGAGGAGAGGCGAGAAAAGGAAGACAGGAAAGAGCTAAGTAGAAGGGAGAGGAGGAATGGGTGCACCTGGGATAGAGAAAGAGATGGATGCAAGTTTCAAGCTTTGTGATCAAGCAGATGGGAAGGTAGGAACTTTGGTTCCTTTTAATTTCTCATCTCTGTGGGTCAAAGATATGCTAATGACTCTAGAAGTTCAGTGCACACAACTTGTCCCCTGTCTAACCCTACTCATATTCTATTCACTTCTCCAGTCCAAGTTATTTTTTAATTTTTAGAGGTAGAAAGTTATACGGGCCGGCGCCGCGGCTCACTAGGCTAATCCTCCGCCTAGCGGCGCCGGCACACCGGGTTCTAGTCCCGGTCGGGGCGCCGGATTCTGTCCCGGTTGCCCCTCTTCCAGGCCAGCTCTCTGCTGTGGCCAGGGAGTGCAGTGGAGGATGGCCCAGGTGCTTGGGCCCTGCACCCCATGGGAGACCAGGAAAAGCACCTGGCTCCTGGCTCCTGCCATCGGATCAGCGCGGTGCGCCGGCCGCAGCGCGCCGGCGGCCATTGGAGGGTGAACCAACGGCAAAGGAAGACCTTTCTCTCTGTCTCTCTCTCTCACTGTCCACTCTGCCTGTCAAAAAAAAAAAAAAAAAAAAAAAAAAAAAAAAAAAGAAAGTTATAATATTTGATTTTAGGAAAATTAGGATATTTTCTGTGGGTCAGTAAAATAGCGAAATCATTGACTTGTGATTTAGCAAGTGAGAAGATTTCTGAAAAAAGAAACATCTTTGATTGGTTTTTAAAATTAAAGATAAAGATTATATCATGGGTAGAGCTTAAAGAAATTATTTATTGTGCTGACTTATGAAAAAATTGGTTGAAACTAAACCATAAAAGTCCTATAATTATAGGTTGTCTGCCAGAATCCAGAGATCTTCAAAATCCAGAACTTTATCTGTCCTGAACTGTTGCTGGGAAGATTTGATATTTTTACAACCTATACTGATCTATTTATTTTAACTGATTACACTGGACTACTTAAGTCCCAGTGGATTACATCCCATAAAATGGTATATAATCAGTTTGATGAGGCATAACCAGCATGTCACTGTATAATAGGTTACATCTTACATATTGAAAGCTGGACCACTAAAAATAAATTTCAGGCTTGCAGGCTTCTATAGTCATCTCTTTTTGTGAGTCAACATGCTGCAAAAATCCCTGTATACTCTGTTAAATCCTTATGTAACTCTGCAAATCTATAGTTAGATCTTTGTCAGTTTAGTAAACATTTAATCTGTTTTTACAATAAAAGCACTTATTTAGGAGATAAGAGTTACCAGTTAAGAAAATTGTTTGCTTTGTTTTTTATTTTTAATTTAAGGTTCTAAGGTTATATTTGCAATTTCTTAAATTCAAATATAGGACACCTCCGAGTTCGTCTATCTAGTCATCTGATCAAAGGCCGATTTGTGGTGACCTTGCCATGTGGGATTTTTTTTTCTTGAATCCAGATTTATCCTTTGTTTCCAGGATCTCTGCAAAATGACATTTACATGCAATTAAGTCTCATCATCTGCAAAATGTTGTCACAGTAGCTCCAGTTGAGGCTGACTAGAACAAACTGCTTTACAATATTACATGTGATCCTATGCCAAGAAGCCAGCTTAGAACATGACGCATAGAATTCCTCTCCACAAAAATTTTATTGCCAGTTCCAATAGTAATTGGTACACATGAAATTACAATTGGATAGTTACTATTCAATTTGAACTTCTATGTGCTCTCAAAAAAGTTGCTCATAAAAGCACAAAAATAGATAAATGTACCTTTTAGCTTGTGAGACAAGAAAAAATAATAAGAAATCAATTAATATCTGTAGTAGGCAAAGCCAGATTATGTTTAAAATCAGAGGCACAAGCACCCTTATTGATAATAGCTCATACAGTAGCTTTATTGTTTCCTGTCTTTGTATTTATAATTTTCCCCATGATTCTGAGAATGAGCTCAGCAGTGTTAGACTGTGCACACAATGCAATTAACAAACTTTACCCACATACTGAACATATATCAACATTATGATTGTATTAATTGCATACTCATAAAGTGGTTTAATGCACAAATGTACAGCTTCTTACAGTCATCTTAGAACTTCCATTAAAGTCAATGGAGTTGTGATCTCATGTCAAATTTTCTTTTCTTTAAGCAGAATTACACAGTAAGAAGGTGAGACAGTGAGAGAGAGAGAGAGAGAGAGAGAGAGAGAGAGAGAGAATCTTCTATCTACTGATTCACTCCCCAAATGGCTGCAACAGCCAGAGCTGGTCCAGGTCAAAGCCAGGAGCCTGGAACTTCATTTTGGTCTCCCAACAGGGGTGGCAGGGGCCCAACTACTTGGGCCATCCTCAGCTGCTTTCCCAGGCTCATTAGCAGGGAGCTGGGTTGGAGGTAGAGCAGCAGGGACTTGAATCCTTCTCTTTTCTTTCTTTCCTTCTCTCCCCCCTTCCCCGTCCCCTCCCCTCCCCTCCCCTTCCTTCTGTGTTTGAGGGAAAGAGAGAACAAATGCAGGACAAGATAGGACAAGGGCCTAGGTCAGCAAGAGACAGACAAGGATTACCACACTATGTTGACAATGACAATGCAGAAGAGCAAAAGAAATTAGTTTTAAATACATAAGCATTAGTAGATGCAGAACATTAAATTTTGATTTCCCAGTGGTTTCTTAATAGGCCTAAGCTATGTGAACCACTGTGGAAATTTAATCTCTATGTAGAAATGATGGGAGTTAAAGAATCAATGGTAATAATAGCAGTTAACATTGTTTAGGGGTTAATCCAGAGACCAAAAAAAACAAAAAAAACAAAAAAAACAAAATAAACAAACAAAAAAACCTCTTGCATGTGTCTCTGAGTTTAATCTGCATAATAACACTAGGTGCTAAATTATTTTGTGCCAGTTTTACTGAGGAAAAAGCTGAGGCACCAGGAGGATCAATAACTTAGCTAACATCAAGCAAGCACTTCAGGTCAGACCTTGGTTTTCATCCCAGAAAGTCTGACTGCAAAACTCAGGTGGCTGACATTGCATTGACTGACTTTGTTCCTAGAAGACAGAGAGCAGAGCAGCATGTCTACTTTTCTCAGGCATTTTAAAGGTTAATCCCCGTACAGGTGCCAAGGCCAGGACTTTGCCAAATGACTACATCAGAGAAAGGATCCGTGTTGTCCATGTTCACCTTAGCATTGCCCTCTGTAAACATTTTCACATTTATATCCTTGTCCATTTTAATCTTTTTACCTAGTTATTTATTCATTCATTTCACATATACAAATTTAGGAACACACTTTTCTTCCCACTTTACTCTCTCTCCTGCCTGCACTCTCACCCTTCTTCCTCCTTCCTCTCTTATTTCCATCCTTATTTTTTACAAAGAACTATATTTTCAATTAACTTTATACACACAAAGTTAACCCTATACTCAATAAAGAGTTCAAATTTTGTTTTTTAATCAAAAACTTGTTTTCTGGAATATGCATCTTATATGCTACCTAATTGGTCTCCCCTTGTACATTAATATTGATAATTGTAGTCAAAGAGAAGTAGAAAATTCTGGCAATGCTGTGAAATTTTTCAAGGGGGAAATTTCAAGAAGGATTAGATCTATTATTCAGGTAATTGCTTAAAAATTTAATGTTTCACTGGTTGAACTGAACTTTTTTAAACTTTTATTATGTATATGAAGTAGTCAGAATTACTGTAACTCTCAACATAACTCAGCCTATTGCTTTCTTTGTACTTATTTTTTATGCCCCTTGTCTGTATTCCTGCTGAACCATGGTCTTTCTACTTGTTACTTTTTAAACTCTTCATTTTGTGGAACATAAAGCCTGTGATTATAAAATAAATTAAAAATATGTTATCACAAAAATTAAAAAAAGAAAAAAGAAAGGAAAAAGGAGAGAATAAGGGAGGGAAATATCATATTCTCAAAACTGTATCTATGAGGTACTTGAAATCTGTTCTCTTTATATTAATAAAAATTAATAGAAGTCCTGCAGACACATGTCTCACTGGTTGTGACTGTTTTCTCATCTCAACTTTTTCACCTCATATTATTCATTCACTGACCTTTCTTGAGATTTATTCCTAAATACATTTATTCATTGTATAGAAAGAAACAATTATATATGCAGTCTGATAGAAAATCATTCATGCTTCCTATTTTATTTTTGAGGTGACTAATTGGTGATTATAGTCAAATTGGTAGCATCTTTTATAGATTTTAAGTAAAAGCCTTAGGTTTTTTATACAAAAACAACAGGGAAAATTTATTCACTAATAAATACTTAGGGTAGAAAGCATTAATGAGTTGGGGCCACTGAAGATAGAATTGTAGGGTTGAATTAAAATTCAAAGACAGAAGATACTTTTATCTTTAAAATCTTTAAAGAATTTTTATTATATAACATTTGTTTCAGAGATACAGACAATTTGAAATGCTAGGATAATGAACTTTTGAGAAATTCATAAGAGCACAGAGGAGAAAACAAGTCTTATGTGCTTCTCAATCTCAACATTAAAAAAAAAAAACACTGATATATTTTTGATGAATATTGTCCCAGCCTTTTATACGTATGTGTGTGTGTATTTGTAAAATCAGAAAAAAACTGTAAAAACAGATATTTGTCTTATTTTTTCTTATTTGAATATGTTAAAGTATTTTCCTATGTTGGCTATTCTATAGTAGGATTCTCAGCTTCAAACTGCTGCTGCAGCAGTTTGTTGAAGCCTGTTGTTACAGAGTTACGTCCTACTGTTGAAAAAGATATGTTGGAATTGTAACCCAGAGTACTTCTGCATGTGGTCTTATTTGGAGATAGGGACCTTCTAGTAATAATCAAGTTAAAATGAAGTAATTAGTGTTGATCCTAACCTCGAGGACCAGTGTCCTTATAAAAAGGAGGAAATTTGGAGACAGATATACTCCCAAAGATGCCATGTGAAAGTGCAAACAAATATTGGAGTAATGCTTCTGCAAGTCACAGAATGCAAAAGACTGCCAGGAAAACTGCCAGAAAGCCTCCTTGAGAATCCAGGGGAGAGGCATAGAACAGTTTTTCTTTCAGCATTCAGATAAAACCAACCTTGTGAAAACTTCACCTTGAACTTCATACCTCCAAAACCTTGATTTGAACTAACCTCTAGAATGGAGAGACAATAAATTTCTGGTGTTTAAGCCAGTTGGTGGTACTTTGTTTTGGTACTCTAGCAACCTATTCATTCATTGGGTAATCTTTTTTTCTTTTTTAAAGATTTATTTATTTATTTTAAAGACAGAGTTACACAGAGAGAGGAGAGGCAGAGAGAGAAAAGTGTCCTCCATCTGATGGTTCACTCCACAATTGGTTGCAACGGCCGGAGCTGTGCCGATCCGAAGCCAGGAGCCTCTTCCAGTCTCCCATGAGGGTGCAGCGGCCCAAGGACTTGGGCCATCTTCCACTGCTATCCCAGGCCATAGCAGAGAGCAGGATTGGAAGTGGAGCAGACGGGTCCCTATCCGGCGCCCGTATTGGATGCCGGTGCTTCAGGCTAGGGTGTTAACCCTCTGTACCACAGCACCGGCCCCTGGGTAATTTTTTAAACCTACAATAAATAACTAGTATTGAAAAATAAATGAACTACATTAAATATTATTATTAAAATACCATCAATATTTATTTTAAATATTTTGTGATACCCAAAAATTAGCATATTAACTATGACATATATCCAAGCAAGTCTAATAACTATCGTAATTTAATCAGTAGTGGCTTTATAACTTATCTTTGAAGGCTATAATGTAATATGAAAATACCTGTGATTTCTTATACTGACAATGTCACAAAGTGCAGCTAATTTTACTGTGGATTGCTTTTCCCATTTATAATTGAAATTTCAGTTAGGGTTTAGTGAAAATAAAGATATCAGGTTTTTTTTCATACAAACTAATTGCACCAAAGTAAAGAACCCCTGTTCTATGATATGATTTTTAAATGCTCCTATACTGTAACATAATTGATTGTTTTATCTATGGCCAGGAAATAATAGACACTCAGTGAAAAATAACATATTTCTTAATTTCAAATCTAAAATAATGGGTCAAAGGAATCAAATCCTGCATACTGTAAGACTTTTCACTGTAAAATGCATTAACTCAATCCAGATATACAAACCTTTAGATTGCTATATCTGCTTATTTGCTGAAAAATTTATCTTGGATGTTCCGGAGAAGCCTCAAACTCAACATGTAATCATCTTGTTATTTTATTTTCCAGTACTTGTGTTAGCCCATTTTTCCTAGTAAAAAGACTCCGAGGCATCAGTTCGCATGCTAACACTACACTGTGGGATGCAAGCCCAAAGCAGCCTTGGAGAGGAGAAGAAGGAAGCAAGTCAGGGAAAGACAGGGGATATGTACATGAGGATATTTTACCACGCTAACCTCAGGTTCACAAGCTCCAGACACTGCCCAATTTCACATGACATCTTTCAGGAGAAAGTATGAACCTCTTGGGGGGAAGGCAAAGAAGACTTCTCTTTTATATCTTGAATTTGGCATTTCTTCTAAGCTGTGTTACCAAGCTCCTGCAGGAAAACGTGCTCCACAGTGGCAGCAGTGATAGCACTTGTACCATAAAGTACTACATGAAAGGTCAGCCCCAGGGCACTGCCGCTCTCTTGCAGCCTGTAGCCCCGCAGATCCAGGTGGGTAAAGCTGTGCTGATCTTTGGAGCTGAGTGGGTGTGCGCTTCAGCCCCAGTGGTGAGAGAGAATCCCCTGGAGAGGAGGCGGAAAATATGTGTCGTGAGGCATGAGATGGAGTAAATTGGGTTGTGCCCCAGGGAGCTTGGGGACAAGAAGCAACTACTGCCTGGAACCTAAGTGGGTCTAGTAGGTTGAATACCTCAATGATCTATTTGGCCTTGATTACAAAGGCAGAGGTAAAGCCCAAAGAACTTTGTCCATTGATAATTAAAAGTTACCTTCTACTAAAATGTGATTGGGATAGGTAGTACTCTTTTTTTTTTTTTTTCTGATGAAAGATTTCTATATTTTACATGACACAGAACAGAATTAACAATAGTTAACTGGTAGTAAGTTAGAAAGTAGTACTCTTGGAAGATCACAGTGGCACTGGGCAGGACCTAAGGGTGAGCAAATCTAGGGAAGTACATAAACTGAGTTGGGAGCACTATTACTTTCTACTTCATTGTTTTACACTTGTATTTTCTTTCAGATTCCTAATGTATCTGAGCTACGAAATACCTGAGGGACTACATAGTTCCTAAGCATATTCTTAATTATATCAGATGATTTGGTCAGATCAAGCACTCTTAACACAAAATACTTTGAAAAGGGAAAAATACTGTAAATGACAAAGGATCTGGCAGTAACTTCCCTTCACTCTTATCTCTCCTTTCTGCTTCCAAGGAAAGCTAACTTCTTGGAGCAATTTTTCTCTTGGGATAGATGAAGTAGTATGTTCTAGAACACACTGGATTGTCCTGCTCAATCTGTCCCACATTTTGGTTTATTTTTTATTTTTTTATTTTTGACAGATAGAGTTAGACAGTGAGAGAGAGAGAGAGAGAGAGAAAAGTCTTCTTTCCGTTGGTTCACCCCCCGCCCCCAACATCCGAAGACAAGAGCCAGGTGCTTCCTCCTAGTCTCCCACATGGGTGCAGGAGCCCAAGCACTAGGGCCATCCTCCACTGCCTTCCCGGGCCACAGCAGAGAGCGGGACTGGAAGAGGAGCAACCGGGACTAGAACCCGGCGCCCATATGGGATGCTGGCGCCACAGGCAGAGGACTAACCAAGTAAGCCACAGCACGGGCCCCACGTTTTGGTTTAGAAATAGTGTCAGAAAAAGCTGGAATGAGAAATCCTACCTTGATAGTTAACAATTGGCGAACTTCAGTAATTCATTTCCAGAGACCTAGATCCCCCTAGGGCTGTGGCATTGTTCATCTTTGAAGGACGAAAGATCCAAGGAAATGTCTGGGGCAGACTGAACCATTGTACATTGTATCAAAGGACAGAATTTTCCTCTTTCTAGTTCCATTTGAGCTTTCTTCTCTACTGTATTTGGTAAAAGTCTAAAAGCAAGATCAGAGGTTTTGTGCGCATGTTCCCACCTACATGCACACCATACAAATTACCTCAGAAACAATAAAAGGCTTAATACATATTTTAAAGTATTCTTTGATGTTTTCTGATATCTCATTCTCTACAATATATCAATGATTATTTTTAAAGGGCATTAAATATAAACAATATGAAATACACCTTTGAAAGAAAACCTTTCTTTTTGACATTTGGCAGATTCCTGGAACACTAGAAGCTGCCTTCAAAATCAATGGGATGTCCTGAATACCAGAGAAATTTGCACAAGATTGAAGAAGAATTTGTGTTAAAAGAGAAATGTTCACTAAAATCTCAAAAGTTATTTTTTGAGATAGATTTGCCTATAGTCTATTAAATGCTGCAGACGTCAAAACAATCAAAGATCTAATGACCATTTTCAATAGTTTCATAAGTTAATTTGATTTACAGAACTTTATATCTCAGCTGACAAACTGAGTAGGAACCACAAATGAGGTAAATATTGTTGATATTGTTGATCCTGATTCCTCATTAGTAATTGTGGGGGAGTTTAGTTTTAAAAAGGTGAAGATTTATATATATATATGTATATATATATCTATACATATGAAACTTTAAACGAATCCTGTCACGTTAGAATTACTTAATCATCCTTGCATAAAACTTTTTGGTTGAGTAGTAGATCTGTTCATAGAGAATGTATTTCCTGATTTTATTATTGGACTATGTATTTTCTTGTCTGCATATTGTGGGCAACCTTAGTCATTTTTATGTGCTTTCTTGAGAAAATCGTCAACACATATAAAGAGTGACTCCATGTTCTATTTTTGCCCTCAGGAATGTATATATTCTCTTATCTGGTCTAATGTCTGTGTGGTTAATGTCTACAATGTACTGAAACATAAATTTTATAATCTCTTGGACAATTGAGTGTTTTATCTTCCGATATACCAGGATTAAACTCTGTGTGTTATCTTATCCAGTAAAAAGCCCTCTTGCTATTCTGTGATACAAACATGAAGCAAGTATATTGATCTTACCTGACAAGTTTAGATGTTGGCTCAGATACTAACAGATGTGAATATAATCCTTTTCTACAAGGGCTTACTCTTTCTACATATAAAACAATGTGTTCACTAGAATATTATGGAGGTGTTGTTTAGTTTTTAAAACACTGCTTCACTTTGCTGTGCGGTAATAATTTGTGGCAGACTATGGTTGATAACCAGGAATAAAAATCTGTGCTTGTGTATGTTTAATTCATGGAATTTTAAGTCATTGATTCTGTATATTTTAGTCAGAATTAAGCCATATTTTTTGTAGGAGGAATCATAAAGTGGTATCTAAGGTGGATTAAAATACTTCCACATTATCATACAGTTTAATTTCTGCCTTGTTTTCAGGGTAAGAGTGGCAGGACACACAGCACAGGAACAATTTTATTAGTGTTAGGGAACATGGAATATGGAATACAATGTTTGCTGTATTAGGTGAGGAGAGTTGTTCAGTGTCTGTAGACAAATGAGGTAATGCTGGTTTAATACTTAGAACATCATAACTTCATAGAGATTTATGAGTCAATCAAGTCTGGACTCATGACATCATGTGAACCTAGTGAATATGTGCATGCATGAATGGTGAAATTTTCACATTAAGAGAATATTTCTTCTGCAACCAAAATGCTCTCACCTCAGGAGTAGAATGATGTGACGAGTGCCTTCCTAGCTCCAGCAAGACAGCACAGCAGTGTGTAGCAGGAACCAAAGGGTATAATAAACAAATAATGCAAATTATCACAAACCAAATAAATTCTTCCGTTGCCCATGATTAGTAAAGGATTCAGTTCAGTTTGCAGAAGGCTCTGTAGATTAAATCCAACTCAGAAATGTAGAGCTTGATCAGTAAAGTTTGTAAATGACTTTACAGATGAGGAATGCGATTCAATAGTGAAGATGCACTTCAATTGCTGGAGCATTTAAAAAACTCCACAGCTGAGATGTGCTGCAGCCCAGAAGCAGGTGCCAGGATCTGTTTCAAGTTAAATGGAATCAGCAGGGTATTCATATTCACCAAGAATATAGTCTAAAAGAGTAGTAAATTTTATATAGTGAATGTCTTAATTATTAAATTCTGCAAGTAAACTAGCAAAATAGGCAATTAACTATCTAACAGGTATGATGTGCGTCTTAATGGAGAAGTTTTAGCTTTGTCAGAAGTAATGATGACTTGGGACATCCAGTGTACTTAGAATTTGCCATAGACCACAGTCACTCTTTCATGGGGATGTATTCACAAGGAAAAGGACATACAGGAAGAAAGCAGCACTTTATTGTTGGTTGGTCTTTGGTTTTCACCCATAGCACAGAGAACAAGTGAATGACCTAGGGCTACGTTTTTCTTCAGTAGGGTAGGTTTTACAGCTAAAAATGGAAACAGGCTGTGGGTGGGTAAGACCTGCTTTCTTAAAAATCCTTCAAAACAAATTTTCAAATTTCTTCCCTAAGCTGTGTATAGAATAAAATACAATGGATAGTGGTGGAGGTGAGGAAACTGGGTCATCAAGAGGCAGGAGGCAGGGAAAGGGAGAGAACGTAATGAAAACAGAGGAGGAAGAAGGAAGATGTAGAGGGGGAGGAAATGAAGAGGAGAACCAAAAGTGGGGGAGGCAGGCAAGGTGGGGAGAGAAAGAGGGTGGGAGATGGAGGTTGTCACGGCTCCAGGTTTTCCCAATTCAGTTCAGCTTCTCCTTTATGGCTCTAATTTTCACTGAACAAAGGGCAGAAGGAAGCTGCTGGAATAGTCAGCATACTTATTCAGTTGCAGAAAGTCACCCACAAGTGCAACCTTTCCAATTCACAGCCTCCCCACTCTGTCACAAACTTTTTTCAGTGTGTGTCTGGAGAGACACAAGTAGATGTTGACTACCAGTGTTAGCCACTCCTCTGAACTGCTGATCTGCATCTCAGAATATCTACCAGTATCTGCACTTGGGGATGTCGTCAGTTCTTAAATATAACAATTGCCTTTTGTTTTGGCATTTCCCTCTAACTGTATGTTCATCCCTTTCACACGATACTCAGCCCCAAAGTTCTTCTTTTGGTAGTTTATCCCCATCATCTCAGTTATGTAAGTGAGACATAGAAGTACCATCGTTGCTTTCTATCTTGCCTACAGACCTCAATTCCAATCTAACAATTCAGCGTACCAATTCTTCCTCCAGTGTGGCATTCTTTTTTTTATTAAGCTTTCTTATTATCTCTTTGTGTCTTATCCATTTGGACCATTATAGCTAAAGTATCATAGATTGTATAGGTTAAAACAACAGAACTTTAATTCTTGCAGTTCTTGAGGCTGGGCAGTACAAGGTCAAGGCACCATGTTGTGTGGTGTCTCATGAGAACTCTCTCTGGTATTCTGCCAGGCTGAGAATTACATCAACTCCATGTGGCAAACTCCTGCTTACCTTGCTCTTTTTCCATCTTGCTCACTGTGCTCCTGATCCGAGGATCAGAAACTTTGCCTTCCTTTCTTCCTTCCCACTCTTCCCCTTGCATCTCCCATGATGTATTCAGCTGAATGTTTCTGGTCTTGGTTGACGCATTACCTTTTCAGAGAAGTCAATCATGACTACTCTATGTGAAGTAGGTCATCAACTCTCATTCTCACTTTATTTTCTTAGCAACTTATTTGTTTTCCTTTTCATAGCACAACTAATAATTTTTTAATTTACTATTAAAAATTATTTTCTGGGCTGGTGCCGCAGCTCACTTGGCTAATCCTCCACCTGCGGCGCTGGCACCCCGGGTTCTAGTCCCGGTTGGGGTGCTGGATTCTGTCCTGGTTGCTCCTCTTCCAGTCATGCTCTCTGCTGTGGCCCAGGAGTGCAGTGGAGGATGGCCAGGTGCTTGGGCCCTGCACCCACATGGAATACCAGGAGGAAGCACCTGGCTCCTGGCTTTGGATCAGCACAGTGCGCGGGCCATAGCGGCCATTTGAGGGGAGGGTGAACCAACGGAAGGAAGATCTTTCTCTCTGTCTCTCTCTCTCTCACTGTCTAACTCTGCTTGTCAAAAAAAATATTTTTTCTGGTAATAAATCATATTGAGTTATTTGTGTGACTTGAACTCAGTTAAAGGAATGATGTCCTCTTAATGCTGATGCTTTCCTCAACAACTTTGTAGAAATCATACAGTAAGTCTATCTTTTGATAGTCCATTTTTGTGGGATTGTCCAGTATCAATCTCTCCATTTTCCATCTACCAACACAGATTCTAAACTGTCCGTCTGAATATTAAATAAGGTGATAAAGTTTTGTTATTTAATAATCTAGTTTAAAAGGAATGTGATTAGAGAATCAGTGTCAATTAGAAGCCTTCTTGTCATACAAGTGAATGGTTTATGTTGCCATTGGAAGTAAATAAAGTAAATAAATAAAGTAAATAAAGATTAAATGACTAAGAAACCTATTATGAATTAAAGTATATTTTGTACATGTTGAGGAATAATGTTTCTTATCTAAGATTTTCCTGGAAAGCAATCTATTATTGTGTTCAATGTATTAGAGTAGCTGGATTTTCCATAAGTAGTTATTACTACCTCCGTGTATAACAACACACACTGAAAGACTGAAGTCACTGACTGTTTTCACACAAAGAATTTTAAGACGAGATAATATAACTGAAGACAATAGATACAACCAGAGTAAAAATATGGGAATCTTAAAATCACACATCTATTTTGAAAGTTCATGTGATTTTCCCTCCTTTCCTTCCCACATTCCTCGTTCTTTTCCTTCTTTCCTCTTTTTTTTTTTTTTTTTGGTTTTGGAGCAATCATAGTTTTTGAAATGGTTTTCAATGTTCTTTTTTGCTGTTGTTTTGATGTATGTGTTGATATTTATCATGACTAAAGTTATGATATTTTGTAGATTTTGGTATTGATATATTACCTTATTGGAGTTATAAGTATAATAAAAATCTGTAGTAAAAAGCAATTAATTATAGGTGACTTGAAGCCTCATGATAAAACAGTTTGAGGCAAATTTAATTCCAAAAACCAGATATGAAAGTCAATATCTGTGTTTAATTCAAAATAAATAAATTCCATATTAGAGTTCTAGGTCTGATTTTTGGGATCCAGTTTCTAGCTCCATCTTCCTGTTAAAGCATGTCTTGGGAGCAGTGATGATGTCTCAAGTTGTTGGGTTTCCTCTGCCTATGTGGATTTCTAGATTGAATTCCCAGTTCCTGATTACAGCCTCTTCCAACTCTGTTGGAATTGAACTGGAGGGTGAGAGTGAGCTCTTTCTTTCTCTGCCTTTCAAATAAATAAATATTTTATTCATGTTTTTCTTTCTTTGTTTATGCAAAAATAATTATTAAACAACTTCAGAGTGCCAGACACTGCATTGAAATGCAGTGGAGGACGGCCCAAGTCCTTGGGCCCTGCACCCCATGGGAGACCAGGATAAGCACCTGGCTCCTGCCTTCGGATTGGCGTGGTGCGCCGGCCATGGCAGCCATTGGAGGGTGAACCAACGGCAAAAGGAAGACCTTTCTCTCTGTCTCTCTCTCTCTCACTGTCCACTCTGCCTGTCAAAAATAAAAAAAAAAAGAAAATATGTAAGACAAAGAGTTTTGATATAACTACAATATATGAGAAATCACTGAAAGTTTTGAGGACAATTATTACATTTTATATATTAAATGATCTACCCATAAGAATTCTGTGCATATACATATATTTTCCATTATAGATAGGGACATTACTACAAATTTGCTAGAGCCAAAAATTTTAAACATATGCCTTAAAAAAACTTCAGAAGAATTCAATCAATGGTACATTATTATAAGTTACAAGGAGTGAGTTTTGGCGCTCTATGGCACAGTGGTGTGAGTACAATTAATAATAATGTATTTTACACCTCAAAATAGCTAGGAAAATGGATTTTGAATATACTAATTATAAAGAAGTAAAAAAAGTTTTAGGTTATAGATATACTAACTCGTCTCAGTTGATCATTAACCAATATATATGTGAGCAAAACAATCATATTTTATCTCATAGATATCTTTAAGTATTTTGTATCAATAAAAATAAAAAAGTAAACTAAATCAACTTTAAATAGACAGTTTATTATTTATTAGTGATCAATTTTCCTAAAACTTTCAGATTATATGTGTTATTTGATAACTTATGTGTACATTGTACATGTGCCAAAACAGAGGAAGAAGATATTCAAATGACCATTCTCTTAAGATGGTCTTTATTTTTATTATAATGATAGAATTGATTTTCTGATTCAAGTAGAATGAGATTTAGAAAAATATTCTGGTAAGTAGATTTTTTAAAAGATTTATTTATTTGGCTGGTGCCACGGCTCAATAGGCTAATCCTCTGCCTGCGGCGCCAGCACACCAGGTTCTAGTCCTGGTTGGGGCAACGGATTCTGCCCCGGTTGCCCCTCTTCCAGGCCAGCTCTCTGCTATGGCCCGGGAGTGCAGTGGAGGATGGCCCAAGTGCTTGGGCCCTGCACCCCATGGGAGACCAGGAGAAGCACCTGGCTCCTGGCTTTGGATCAGTGCGGTGCGCTGGCCGCAGCGCGCCAGCTGCAGTGGCCATTGGAGGATGAAACAACAGAAAAGGAAGACCTTTCTCTCTGTCTCTCTTTCTCTCACTGTCCACTCTGTCAAAAAAAAAAAAAAAAAGGAAAAAAAAGAAAAAAAAGATTTATTTATTTATTTGAAAGTCAGAGTTACACAGAGAGAGGAGAGGCAGCTTCCTCTACTGCTATCCCAAGCCATAGCAGAGAGCTGGATAGGAAGTGGAGCAGCCGGGACTTGAACTAGCACCCATATGGGATGCCAGTGCTTCAGGTCAAGGCGTTAACCCTCTGCACCACAGTGCTGGCCCCTGGTAAGTAGATTAATTTGTGGATGAACTGAATATAAAAACTTTTTTTTATACTTTAGAAGGTATATAAGATATTATTGGTGAAATATATTTTTGACCAGAATGGCTTTAATTTTTTCATCATGCACCTCCTTTTCATTTTTTTTTTGACAGGCAGAGTGGACAGTGAGAGAGAGAGAGACAGAGAAAAAGGTCTTCTTTTGCCGTTGGTTCACCCTCCAATGGCTGCCGCAGCCGGCATGCTGCGGCCGGCACACCATGCTGTTCCGATGGCAGGAGCCAGGTGCTTATCCTGGTCTCCCATGCGGTGCAGGGCCCAAGCACTTGGGCCATCCTCCACTGTACTCCCTGGCCACAGTAGAGAGCTGGCCTGGAAGAGGGGCAACCGGGACAGAATCTGGCGCCCCGACCGGGACTAGAACCTGGTGTGCCGGTGCCGCTAGGCGGAGGATTAGCCTAGTGAGCCGCAGCGTCGGCCCCATAATGCACCTCTTAGGTATTTGACAAAATGGTCAAAACTGAAAATTACTTTACATTGCACATTAAAAACTGTAAGGTTTATTGAACTTACATCCTTGATTGTTGACCATTGTCAATGATTCTTTATTCTGAAAGCATTTCTTTTTATTATTTTTAAATGATGTGTTTCCCCTACAAAAATCATTTCTTATTTATTTGTGAAAAGAATTCCACTTTAGCTGGGACCTTATGTTAATCCACAACTGACTTAGCAATAGGAGAAAACGGTAAGGGAAGTCAAGGTAGTTTTGATGGTTTTGCCTTTGAAATACTGTAATAAATTCAAGACTTAGGATTGGAAGTGGCAAACAGAAAATATGTGGATTCTTTTAAGCAGATTTATATTATGCATACATACTCCAAAGACTAGGGAGTAGAGAAAATTCACAATGACTAATTTCTGCTGCACCAGTTTTTAATATCCACACTATTTTGAGAACTTGATATATCCCAGCTCTCAAGGGTATACCCATAATTATGCTTTTGAGGTGTTCAAGTGTTTTATCACCAAGAGACACTTGAACTCCAATGAGAGAAGGTTAATTATCTAGAATATCCTTGAAAAACATTCTGTGGTATGAGTGGATTACATGAAGATACCTTGAAGTAACTACTGAAGTCCCAAGAAAGATAAATGTAAAAATCAATGATTTGTCTATGCAGAGTCTCAGAGGACTGCTTTAGAATATTAATGATATTAAGTACTAATCCTGTGTTCAGAAACTCTTTAAAAATGTTATTTCTGCCTCTAACAATATAACCCTCTAGAGGATAGTGCTTAAATTGAGTTAAGATTTTGAATTTCCTGACTTTTATTATAGGATTAATCCATAAAAATTAATTTAATTATGAATAAACAAGGTATGCTTAAAATATGTGTCTCTCTGTGGTCCTTAATGAATGATTCCATAATGATAAGCCTTTAAAATAATTATAAGGAGGCATTATTATTCTTTTTTTAAAAGATTTATTTATTTATTTGAAAGTCAGAGTTACACAGAGAGAAAAGGAGAGGCAGAGAGAGAGAGGTCCTCCATCCACTGGTTCACTCCCCAATTGGCCGCAATGGTCGGAGCTGGGCTGATCCGAGTCCAGGAGCCAGGAGCCTCCTCCGGGTCTCCCACATGGGTGCAGTAGCCCAAGGACCTGGGCCATCTTCTACTGCTTTCCCATGCCATAGCAGAGAGCTGGATCAGAAGTGGAGCAGCCAGGTTTCGAATGGGCGCCCATATGGGATGCTGGAACTGCAAGGGGCAGCGTTACCTGCTACACCACAGCACTGAACCCGGCATTGTTATTTTGAAATAGAATCATTCTTGGATGTGGACTATCATCCACATTTGCAAGTATAATAAGAGAAAAAAATTAGATAATTTTACAACCATAAACTGGGAGGAAGAAATTTTAAGTTTTCATATTCTGCTTCCTTGCTCACATCTTAGATGTACAACAAATATTTATGGTTGTTCTAAGGCTGTAGAAATTCATTATTAAATATTTATTTACATTTTCCTCCTTAATTGGAAGATTTCTTTCTCCATTAGATATGAAAAATTTCCCCTAAACTACAAAATTAGCATTTGCTTTAATTGAAGACTGTTATTCTCCCTTCATTTACCTAGGTTTGAATTCTTTGTCTTCAATATTATAAATGGTCCAAACAACAGTGTTCCACTCTTACTTCTAGGCTGCCTTCTCCAGTGATTCCTGGTTCTTCCTAGGGTCATCAGTTTGGCAGCACTTGCAACTCACAATGGAACTTGACTCAGCATAGCTAGCAGATTGCATGACCCACCTTAGTCGTTTAGTACTTTACATATTATATTAAATTTTTGAGCTCTGATAGGTTAAAAAGGGAAAATTTATTAGAAAAATACTGACATATCTCACAGAATCTTGAGACTATTTGAGCAACCAGGTGTCGGGAACGGGACAGCCTGGCCAGCTGTGCCCCTCCCGACATGTACAAGCACAAGAAGTTTAGTGCTGGGCTTTTTCCACCCTGCCCGTTGCTAATTGCAAGATCCTGTTTTGACTTTAAGCATCCTGTTATTGCATGTTTCCCACACTTACTCTTGCTGAGTTGGTAACATGTTTTCCGTGAATCATATATAAATAGGTGGACGGTGGGCGGGAGTTATGAATGAACGCTGGTAAAAGGTGGAGTTGTGAATGAACGCCGGTAACAGGCGGGAGCTGTGAATGAACGCCAGTAATAAGCGGGAGTGGTGAATGAAGGAGTTGTGAATGAATGCCGGTAACAGGGCGGGATATATAAGAGGGTTGGAGGAGGCGAAGACGGCAGGCATTCGCGACATGTAACGCGAGTCTGCTGAAAAATAAAGTGGAAGCTGAAAAGCCGATAAACGCGTCTGGTGTCTCCGAGGTCTCGCCGGCGTTAACCTATCCGGATGGTGTACGCCTGCAACCAGGGAGGCTTTGGGGATCTCTGCAATAGAATTTGTGGATCTTCCATTTACTGTATTGATATTAATATGATCTTGTTGGTAAAAACTACATATCACTGGGAAACAGAATTTGATTGGCTGGCTTAGAGTCTTTTGGTCATCCTTAGTCAATTATCTGTGACTACACATGAATACTTTAATAGACAGTAAGAGACTCACCTTGGCAGAGCAGGTACATTTTCTTGAGAAAGGGAAATGATACTCAATCAGGCAGAGAGCTTTGGAGAGTCTCCTACATCCTCTCATAAGTCACCTCTGCCCTTGATAAAAAGTGTACAACATCTCAGCCATGAAGTCTCTTTCTTTCTTTTTTTTTTTTTTTTTTTTTTTTTGACAGGCAGAGTGGATAGTGAGAGAGAGATAGAGAGAAAGGTCTTCCTTTTGCTGTTGGTTCACCCTCCAATGGCCGCCACAGCTGGCGCGCTGCGGCTAGCGCACTGTGCTGATCCAATGGCAGGAGCCAAGTGCTTCTCCTGGTCTCCCATGGGGTGCAGGGCCCAAGCACTTGGGCCATCCTCCACTGCCTTCCCGGGCCACAGCAGAGAGCAGCCGTGAATTTTCATTCATGGTAGGGGCATCCAGTGTATTTCACAGTGGATGCTATCCTAAAGTAGATAGATGCCTTACTATCCTTTTTAGTAATCAATCAAGAGTCAGATCAGGGAGTCAAATCTGGGCGCTCTGTGGGACATGCCACAATTTTGTTGATTTAATATTTCTTCTTTATGGATATTTACAAGGGATATCAAAGGCTAATTAATTGCAAGTAGTACTTTCCATTTTACCCAGGTTTAATGTATATTATCTTACCTATTGCTTTGAAATATATAGACTGCATATTGTTATTCTTATGTAGAAAAATAAACTGAATCTCTGGGTAGTTAAAGTGCTGTATTTGGGTTTTCACTCATAGTAAGTGGCAGACCAGAACTCAAGTACCTGACAATGGATCCAGTAATAATTTCATGTTGCAGGTTATGACTTTTGCTATTATATCCCTCTACCATTGAAATCTCCTCTAGCTTTAGCTACTTTTATGATACAGGAATATAAAATGAAAGATGACAGTACATTTTTACTAAGTGTATTTTACACCTACAAGTCTAAAAACCCATCTCAAAACAATTTAGAAAATAGATAACAGGGGATCAATCATTTGGATGTATAATATTGTCTTAGCCTAACAAAAAACCTTTAGGTTTAACTTTGCCAAATATGAAGAAAAAAAGTAATTGAATGCTTTCAAATTTCATTCTAAATTTTCTGACTGTTGAATAGTCTCTAAACTTGTTTAGAGTTGCATTAATAGATATAAAACCACTTTTCTGTGAAACCAAAGACAATTTTTACAATGCAAATTTATGCAAAATGATTTTTTACAATGTAAACCATTAATTACACCAATTAACATGTTATTATTACATCATTGGATTCCATGAATAGTTGTACCAAGTAACAAGATATTACATCATTGGATTCCACAAAATATTTAGGCTCTAAGCATGATTATTGAATCATATGCTATTTAGTTTAAAGAAGACTGTACCTGTACACATAAAAAGTAATTTTTTTCCACCAAACTATTAAGATGGTTATTATTATGAAGGATGACAGAAAGTTTACAAATAACATCCAATTCTGTCCCTCTGTAAATGTTAGCAAATGTTACTTGATTCAGCAATATTCATTAAATATCTGCTATGTGACTTACATGATATCACATAATTGGATTTTACAAAAAAATATAAGTTAAGCAAGAATAAAATGTCATAAAGTTCCCTTTAAGAACTTTGGTAATTTGATATGATGGACAGTGAATTGAAAGGCTTATCTATGTTTTTAAGAATTTTGTTAGAAAATTCTGCCTGTGATGTGAAATACATCAGCCACTTTTATAATTTAAGAATAGTTGTGCAGGAATTCAAGATGGCTTAACACTAACCTCAGCTACAAGGAGACACCAGAAAAAAAAAAGGAAAGACCACATTGCCAGAGGACTGATTGAAAAAAATTCTTAGTGGCGTATGGACAGAATCAAACAGATTTCATGGAGGAGTGAGGACAGAAGACAGACATGTTGCTGTCAGGCACTCCTATATCTATATGGCCAGCTACTGGTTGGGAAGCACCATCTTCCCTGGGAAAGGTGAAAAGAGGCTGTCAAAGCCCCAACCACTAGAGACTTAGACTGACGGAAAATTCCAGTCTCTGCTGGCTTTGAGTCTCTCCTGGAGAGCTTGTGGGGTGGTGATAAGTCACTACTTTGCTCCATGAAGAAGGTCACGTTGCCTCCCTCCGGCCACCAAAGCTCCAGACTCAATTTGCTGAAGTGGAACTGAAGCTGGACTTTTTCCTCACTCAGGGAACAGAAGATGGATTCTGCCAGGCTCTGGGTATCTCACAAAGGCAGAGAGCAGATCTCCTGTTCCCTGTAACTGAGGGATTTCTGGGCACAGGCAGTGGAGCTGGGAGATCATACATGACAAATTCATTCCTGTGCACTCACCCAGTTTGGCTACAGAAACTGGATACAGATCTAGTGGAGGACTTGGGGGACACAATGCAGAGTGGGTCACTGCTCTGTAGGGTATGTGTCCTGGGTGAGTGGGGTTCATAGGCACTATGAACTCACTTAAGGATGCAAATCGGTTAGCTTACCCTGACACAAAGTAGGACTGAAATTCCACACATTAGCCAGCTCCAACATTACCTCCTCCTATTGACTGGAGCCAGAGGTGTCACACTGGACCCTTGCCCCCCAAACAACAAGTGGCCAGAGGTCCATGGCCCCACAAAGCACATACTGGTAGAACTTAAGAGTAGCCATGGACACTCCACCAAGCCACAGAGGCACATTACCAGGAATAAAGTCTGCAATCAAAAATTAAAAAACTCATCCCTCAGGGGAGATAGAAACAAGTGATCCCCCAGATACATAAAAAGCAATCTAAAAGCATAAGGAACTTGAAAAAAGGAGGGTAATATGAATTCTCCAAACAAACACAATATGCATTAACACTGGAATGTGAGGAGGGGGTGTTGACTAAATGTGTGAAAAGGAATTCAAAAAAATTATTCTAAGATTACTAAAAAAGCCAAAAAAACCTGACAAACAGTCAGATGAAATAAAGAAATCCATACAAGTCATGGATGAGAATTTGGTAAAAAGATAGAGATATCGAAGAAAAACTAAATAGAAATATTAGAAATGAAGTATCAATAAGTCAAATAAAAAGAGTGGAAGGCCTTAACACAGACTTGGTGAGGTGGAAAAAAAGACTTGTTGATCTGCAAGACAAGTCTTTTGAAATATCTCTGCCAGATAAAAGAGGAAGAAGGAGAAGAAGAAATTACAAAGACAGTGTTTGAAGTCTAAGGGATACCATAAAGTGAGCAAATATGTGAGTCTTAGGAGTTCCTGAAGGAATGGAAAAAGCAATGGCTTAGAAAACCTACTCAATGAAATAATGGCAAAAAATGTCCCCAATTTGGAGAAGGATGTGGACATCTGATACAAGAAACACATAGAGCTCTGAATTGGCCTGGTTAGAAAAGCTCTCCATGGCACATTCTAGTCAAACATACAAAAGTAAAAGCTAAGGAAAATATTCCATATGTCAGGTCACCTTTAAAGGACCTCCCAACAGATCAACAGATTTCTCACCACAAATCCTACAGTCCAAGAGAGAATGGAGATTGTCAGTTCAAGTCCTAAAAGAAAACACTGCCAATCCAGAATATTTTACTATGTGAAGTTGTCACTTGTAAATGAGGGTGAAATAAGGATCATTCAAGACAAGTAAAAATTGGAAGATTTTGTCACTACCCCACCAGCATTACAAATGATACTTAAGGATGTAATACATACAGAATCAGAGAAAGATAATCAGCACCATTAAAAGATATGCAGGGAGACAACTTCCTAGTAAAAGAACAAAGGAGGAGGCCGGCGCTGTGGCACACTAGGTTAATCCTCCGCCTGCCTAGCTGGCATCCCATATGGGCACTGGTTCTAGTCCTGGTTGTTCTTCTTCCAATCCAGCTCTCTGCTATGGCCTGGGAAAGCAGTAGAAGATGGCCCAAGTGCTTGGGCCCCTGAACCTGCATAGGAGACTAGGAAGAAGCACCTGGATCCTGGCTTCCGATCGGCTCAGCTCCGGCCGATGTGGCCAATTGGGGAGTGAACCAACAGAAGGAAGACCTTTTTCTCTGTCTCTCTCTCTTTCACTGTCTGTAATTCTACCTGCCAAATAAATAAATAAAATCTTAAAAAAAAAAAAAACAAAAACAAAGGAGGGCCGGCGCCGTGGCTCACTAGGCTAATCCTCCGCCTAGCGGCGCCGGCACACCAGGTTCTAGTCCCGGTCAGGGCGCTGGATTCTGTCCCGGTTGCCCCTCTTCCAGGCCAGCTCTCTGCTGTGGCCAGGGAGTGCAGTGGAGGATGGCCCAGGTGCCTGGGCCCTGCACCCCATGGGAGACCAGGAAAAGCACCTGGCTCCTGGCTCCTGCCATCGGATCAGTGCGGTGCGCCGGCCGCAGCGCGCCGGCCGCGGCGGCCATTGGAGGGTGAACCAACGGCAAAGGAAGACCTTTCTCTCTGTCTCTCTCTCTCACTGTCCACTCTGCCTGTCTAAAAACAAACAAACAAACAAACAAACAAAAAAAAGGAGAACAATAGGAGAATTTATGGAAAATGGCAAAACCAAGTCATTATTTACCAATAATAATCTTTATTGTAAGTGGATTAAACTATCTGATTAAAAGATAAAGACTGACTGAATGGATATAAAACAAGAGCCATCTGCATCCTCCTATAAGAAACACACTTTACCAATAAAGATATACACAGGCTGAATGTGAAAGGATAGTCTATGCAAGTGGGAATCTAAAGCTTGCAGTAGTAGCTATTATATCAGACAAAATACACAATAAGAAAAAAACTATTAAAAAAGACAAAGAAGGCCATCAGATAATGATTAAGGAACCATTTCAATAAGAAGATGTGGGTATAATAAATATATATGAACCTAATGCTAGGTTATCCAGTTTTGTAAAACTAATGTTAGTGGATCTAAAGGGAGAGATAAGGTTCAATACAATAATAATGGGGGAACCTCAACACCCAACTTTCATCAATGGACAGATTAATCACTGAAGCACATGAAATTAAAGCAAAAATAAACAAATGGCATTACATCAAATTAAGAAACTATTGCACATATCAATAGTTCATATATCAGAAAATATTTGCAAACTATGGATCTCTATAAAGGATTTATATCCAGAGTATATAAGTAACTCAAAAACTCAACAACAACAACCAAACAATTAAGAAATGGGCAATGGACGTGAACAGCATCGTTCAAAGGATGAAATTACAATGCCTAGCACAACAACTACTCAGCATCAGTAGCCATCAGGTAAATGGAAATCAAAACCACACTATGGTGTCATTTCACTCCAGTTAAAATGTCTATCAACAAAAAATAAAAAAATACTAGGTGCGGTTGAGGATGCAGAGAAAAGTGTACCTCATATACTGTTGGTGATGATGTAACTTGGTACAATCACTATGGAAGACAGTTTGGAATTTCCTTGGGAAACTAGAAAGAGATCTACTATATGACCCAGTCATCACATCCCTGGGAATATATGCAAAAGAGATGAAAGCAACATATGGAAGGGTTACTTGTACTCGTACAAGTAACTTGTACTCCCATATTTATAATAGCTCAATTCACAATAGCTAAGATACGAAATTAACATAGATGTCCATCAACTGATACTAAATAAAGTGTGGTAAATACACATGAGGGAATATTACTCATCATAAAAAAGAATGAAATCCTAAAATCTGCAGCAAATGGATGCAACTGGAGACCATTATTCTTAGTAAAGTAAACAAGATACCAAAAGACAAATATCATTTTTCTCTTATTTGTGGTAGTTAACATATAAAGAGAATATAAACAATTGTGTAGATATCCTATCATTGAATATTTAGTTGTAAATATTACTTCATTGAATCAACCATGAAGCTAACAACATACTCTTAGTTCATATGGAAAGAAAAAGGAATCAGAGGAGAATAGAGAGGATTCAGGGTACTAATAATGCTTTTTTCTTAATTTGGGTGTTGGCTATGAGTGTGATCAGATGACAAAAAAACTCATTTATCTGTTCATGCCCCAAATGGTAGAATTAGAAACATACCAGGGAACTCCAATTTAATCCCATCAAGGTGGCATGTACCAATGCCATCTCACTATTCCAAGTGATCAATTTCAGTTCACAATGGATCATAATGAAAGGACTAAGAGTCAAAGGGAGCACATAAACAAGTCTAGTACCTGCTAATACTAACCGATAGAATAAATAAAGGGGAGAGTGATCCAACATGGGAAGCGAGATACTCAGCAGACTCATAGAATGGCAGATGTCCTAAACAGCACTCTGGCCTCAGAATGAGCCCTAAAAGGCATTCGGATCTGGCTGAAAAGCCCATGAGAGTATTTCAGGCATGGAAAGCCAAGACACTCTGGCAAAAAAACAAAACAAAACAAAACAAAACAAAAAAAACCTAAATGAAAGATCTCTGTGAGTGAGATCCCAGTGGAAAGAACAGGTCTTCAAAGAAGGAGGTACCTTTCTCTGAAGGGAGGAGAGAACCTCCACTTTGAATATGACCTTGTCTAAACAAGATAAGAGTCGGTGAACTCAAAAGGCTTCCATAGCCTTGGAAACTCATGACTGGAGCATAGTGAGATTACTGATGCCATAAACAGGAGTGTCAATTTGTAAAGTCAACAACAGGAGTCACTGTGCACTTACTCCTCATGTAGGATCTCTGTCCTTAATGTGCTGTACATTGAGGCTTAATGCTATAACGAGTACTCAAACAGTATATTTCACTTTGTGTTTCTATGTGGGTGCAAACTGTTGAAATCTTTACTTAATGTATACTAAACTGATCTTCTGTTAAAAAAAAAAAAGAAGAAATTAGCAATTCCCAACTTGACTCTCACTGGGATTAAACATGACAATAGGTCTGATCTGATTTCATCATCATTTAAAAAATCATCTATTATTTTTCACTTTATGTTTCTGTGTGGGAGCAAACTGTTGAAATCCTTACTTAATGTATGCTAATCTGATCTTCTGTATATTAAGATAATCGAAAATGAATCCTCATGTGAATGGAAGGGGAGAGGGAATGGGAAAGGGGAGGGTTACGGGTTGGAGGGACGTTATGGGGGGGAAGCCATTGTAATCCATAAGCCGTACTTTGGAAATTTATATTCATTAAATAAAAGTTAAAAAAAAAACAAAAAAACCCAAAAAACTCATTTATCTGTTCATATATGTGCATTTGTTTGTATGTATACTATGTTTTAACAAATGTTATAAAAAGAACTGTGGAAAACATCCCTGGATTATCTCTCAAAAACTTATTGTTGACTCTACAATGTGAAAACATCAAGGACTTTCTGGAAACTATAAAACGTAACACCAAATATCTCCATGCCACGGACTTTCTCTTCTTTCCCTGCTCTTCCCATAAGCTTCTGCCCTGCATAGCCACTTTCAGTCCTCATCTGTATTTCTACATTTCAGGAATTAGCAACTTGGAGACAATCAAAATACATTAATTAATTAATTCATTCAAACTCATATTTTGTTTTTGATATTTAAAACATCTATTTTTAACTCTTCCATTTGGGGCAAGTCAGCTTGAGCATGTCCCAAATTGTACATATCCTCCCTCTCTTATTGCCACTCTTATATTTAACAGAATATGCTCAAGCTGACTTGCACCAAATGGTATAGTTAGAAATGTGCCAGGGGATTCCAATACAATCCCATCAAGGTGGCATGTACCAATGCCATCTCACTAGTCCCAGTGATCAATTTCTGTTCACAATTGAGCATAATGAAAGGACTAAGAACCAAAGGGATCACATAAATAAGACTAGTGTCTGTGAATACTAACTTATAGAATAAAAAAGGGAGAGAACGATCCAACATGGGAAGTGGGATACACAGCAGACCCATAGAATGGCAAATGTCCTAAACAGCACTCTGGCCTCAGAATTCGCCCTTAAGGCACTTGGATCTGGCTGAAAAGCCCATGAGACTATTTCAGGCATGGAAAGCCAAGACACTCTGGAAAAAAAAAAAATCTCTGCGAATGAGATCCCAGTAGAAAGAATGGGCCATCAAAGAAGGAGGTACCTTTCTCTGAAGGGAGGCGTGAACTTGCACTTTGACTATGACCTTGTCTAAATAAGATCAAAGTTGGCGAACTCAAAAGGCTTCCATAGCCTTGGCAACTCATGACTAGCGCCTAGGGAGATCTCTGATGCCATAAACAAGAGTGTCCAATTGTTAATTCAACAACAGGAGTCACTGTGTACTTTTTAAAATTTTTTTTTATTTTTTTTTATTTTTTGACAGGCAGAGTGGACAGTGAGAGAGAGAGACAGAGAGAAAGGTCTTCCTTGCCATTGGTTCACCCTCCAATGGCTGCCACAGCTGGCGTGCTGCGGCTGGCGCACAGCCCTGATCCGATGGCAGGAGCCAGGTACTTATCCTGGTCTCCCATGGGGTGAAGGGCCCAAGCACTTGGGCCATCCTCCACTGCACTCCTGGGCCACAGCAGAGAGCTGGCCTGGAAGAAGGGCAACTGGGACAGAATCTGGTGTGCTGGTGCCGCAAGGTGGAGCATTAGCCTGGTGAGCCGCGATGCCAGCCTCACTGTGTACTTCCTCCTCATGTGGGATCTCTGTCCTTAATGTGTTGTCCAATGTGAATTAATGCTATAACTAGTACTCAAACAGTATTTTATACTTTATGTTCTGTGTGAGTGCAAACTGTTGAAATATTTACTTAATATATACTAAATCAATCTTCTGTATATAAAGAGAATTGAAAATGAATCTTGATGTGAATGGAATGGGAGAGGGAGTGGGAGATGGGAGGGTTGCGGGTTGGAGGGAAGTTATGGAGGGGAAAGCCATTGTAATCCATAAACTATATTTTGGAAATTTATATTTACTAAATGAAAGTTTAAAAAAATAAAAATACAAATATACACTAAATTTTCATTATCTATAATTCCCCTACTGTGCAACAAACACAAGAACCTGCTCCTATCTTACTGCAATTTAATTCCCATCAATCTACATTTCCCCACCCATTCTTCTCCTCTACTCTTCTAGTCTGATAACCATTATCTTACTGTTAATTTCTATGAGATCCACTTTTTTAGATTTCTCATTTGAATGAGATCACGTTGATCATGTCTGGTTGTGTTTGGATTATTTCCTTTAATACAGTTAACTCTACTTTCATCAGTATTGCTGTGAATTGTAAGATTTCACTCTTTCTTTTTGTGGCTGAACTGTTTGTCACTGTGCATTTGTAAACTAATATTATTAAGAATCCACTGTGTTCCAGACATCGTCTTCAGTGAGGGTGTGGTAGTCGTAAAAGGTAGAGAAGCTCATGAGATTTTATAAGCTCCTGGCAGTAAGAATGGGGAAAAGTGGAAGGCACTGAGCTATTTGGGAGACATAAATATGCTTTCTTAGTGATTGATGTGATATCTTTCTTTCAGTGCTTGGTCAGTGAACTGAATGTATTAGCTCCTTACTCCACGTTTAATGAAAGCATTAAAAAATTGTGTTAGTATTTGTGTTCCAATCTGCCTTACAAAGGTAAACATTTCTGAGATGCAGTCAGTTTTCCTGGTGTTTATTTTTGCATCATTATGAGATTTATACAAAATATATTCAACATAAATCTTTAAAACACACTTACAAGAAGGCAAAACAGATTTGTCAACACCTAAATAGACTGCCAAAATGAATCTGTACAATGTCAGATAAAAGTAACAAGTGTTGAATAAAAAATTGAAGTGTGTGTTTCAAGGTTTTACTTTCAAAAAACCTGAAACAAATGTCTTCTCAAAATGTTTTTCTACCAATATATGAGATTACCAAGGAATTATGATAATTGCACTACTCTCTAGTTTAGTAAAGTCCTCAGCACCACAGATGTTCCCCAGACAAAATGATGTGGACATGTCATGGATGATTTTCCCTCTTCCAAGGAGCAAGTGTCAATCTGGAGATTTGAAATTCTGACATTTAGCAACAGGTAAAACACTTGATTTGAATCTCAATTCCAGTGGCTATTAGAGCATTCACTATAAGACAAGATGATGTTTCATAGTACTGTAGATAGAAGTATGTACACTTGTCTCATTTTATCCTTTCCCATAAAAAGGCTGCATCTTTGACTTGTATGTGTGTGTGCATGCATATTTGAAATATCAAAGTGTCTAGAGAAGTACTATTATTGTCACAGTAAGTTAAGTTGCCAAATGGATGCCAGCATACCACATTGGATCACCAGTTTGAGTCCAAGCTTCTCGGCCCCCAATCTATCTTCTTGCTAATGTGCTTGGGAAGGCAGTGGAAGATGGCCCAGGTACTTGGGTCCTTCCCATCCATCACTAGATGCGGTCCTGTTTGCTGGCCTTATCTGTCCGAGCCCTGGCCATTGTGGTCATTTGGGTAGTGAACCAGCAGATGGAATCTCTCTCTCTCACTCTCTCTCTCTCTCTCTCTCCCTCTCCTTTTCTCTCTCCCTGCATCCCTCCCACAATGACAATGAAGGAATCCTTAAGAAAGCAGCATCTTCATTAAGAAAACTGGCTACACATGGTACTGGTACAGAAACAGATGGATAGACCAATGGAATAGAATTGAAACACCAGAAATCAATCCAAACATCTACAGCCAACTCATATTTTATCAAGGGTCCAAAACCAATCCCTGGAGTAAGGACAGTCTATTCAATAAATGGTGCTGGGAAAATTGGATTTCCACGTGCAGAATCATGAAGCAAGATCCCTACCTTTCACCTTACACAAAAATTCACTCAACATGGATTAAAGACTTAAATCTACGACCTGACACCATCAAATTATTAGAGAGCATTGGAAAAACCCTGCAAGATATAGGTACCGGCAATGACTTCTTGGAAAACACCCCAGAAGCACAGGCAGTCAAAGCCAAAATTAACTATTGGGATTGCATCAAATTGAGAAGTTTCTGTACTGCAAAAGAAACAGTCAGGAAAGTGAAGAGACAACTGACAGAATGGGAAAACATATTTGCAAACTATGCACCTGATAAAGGGTTGATAACCAGAATCCACAAAGAAATCAAGAAACTTCACAACATCAAAACAAACAACCCACTTAAGAGATGGGCCAAGGACCTCAATAGACATTTTACAAAAGAGGAAATCCAAATGGCCAACAGACACATGAAAAAATGTTCAAGATCACTAGCAATCAGGGAAATGCAAATCAAAACCACAATGAGGTTTCACCTCACCCCAGTTAGAATGGCTCACATTCAGAAATCTACCAACAATAGATGCTGAGAAGGATGTGGGGGAAAAGGGACACTAACCCACTGTTGGTGGGAATGCAAACTGGTTAAGCCACTATGGAAGTCAGTCTGGAGATTCCTCAGAAACCTGAATATAACCCTACCATTCAACCCAGTTAAACCAAAGGAAATTAAATTGGCAAACAAACAAGCTGTCTGCACATTAACGTTTATTGCAGCTCAATTCACAATAGCTAAGACCTGGAACCAACCTAAATGATCATCAACAGTAGACTGGATAAAGAAATTATGGGACATGTACTCTATAGAATACTATAAAGCAGTCAAAAACAATGAAATCCGGTCATTTGCAACAAGATGGAGAAATTTGGAAAACCTCATGCTGAGTGAATTAAGCCAGTCCCAAAGGGACAAATATCATATGTTCTCCCTGATCGGTGACAACTAACTGAGCACCAAAGGGGAAACTTGTTGAAATGAAATGGACACTCTGAGAAACAGTGACTTGATCAGCTCTTGTCCTGACGGTTGATGTACAATGTAATACTTTATCCATTTTAGTACTTTTTTTTGTTCTAGTACCGTTGGTTGAACTCTGTAATTAACACTCAATTATTCTTAGGTGTTTAAAATTTTTTTTAACTTTTATTTAATGAATATAAATTTCCAAAGTACGATTTATGGATTACAATGGCTTCCCCCCCCATACCGTCCCTCCCACCCACTACCCTCCCCTTTCCCACTCCCTCTCCCCTTCCATTCACATCAAGATTCATTTTCGATTATCTTAATATACAGAAGATCAGCTTAGTATACATTAAGTAAGGATTTCAACAGTTTGCTCCCACACAGAAACATAAAGTGAAAAATAATAGATGATTTTTTAAATGATGATGAAATCAGATCAGACCTATTGTCATGTTTAATCCCAGTGAGAGTCAAGTTGGGAGTTGATAATTTCTTTTTTTTTTTTCTTTTACAGAGGATCAGTTTAGTATACATTAAGTAAAGATTTCAACAGTTTGCACCCACATAGAAACACAAAGTGAAATATATTGTTTGAGTACAAGTTATAGCATTAAATCTCAATACACAGCACATTAAGGACAGAGATCCTACATGAGGAGTAAGTGCACAGTGACTCCTGTTGTTGACTTTACCAATTGACACTCCTGTCTATGGCATCAGTAGTCTCCCTATGCTCCAGTCATGAGTTTCCAAGGCTATGGAAGCCCTCTGAGTTCTCCGACTCTTATCTTGTTTAGACAAGGTCATAGTCAAAGTGGAGGTTCTCTCCTCCCTTCAGAGAAAGGTACCTCCTTCTTTGAAGACCTGTTCTTTCCACTGGGATCTCACTCGCAGAGATCTTTTGCCAGAGTGTCTTGGGTTTCCATGCCTGAAATACTCTCATGGGTGACTTGATCAGCATAGCCCTGACTGTTAATGAACAACTTAATACATTATCCCTCTTAGTAGTTTTTTTGTCTGTTCTACTTAATATGACTGGTTTAATTCTGTAATTAATACACAGTTATTCTTAAGTGTTAAAAATTAACTGAAATGTGATCCCTGTTAAACATAAGAGAGGGAATAAGAGAGGGAAGAGATGTATAATTTGGGACATGCTCAAGCTGACTTGCCCCAAATGGTAGAGTTAAAAACATACCAGGGGATTCCAATTCAATCCCATCAAGGTGGCATGTACCAATGCCATCTCACTATTCCAAGTGATCAATTTCAGTTCACAATTGATCATAATGAAAGGACTAAGAGTCAAAGGGAGCACATAAAAAGTCTAGTACCTGCTAACACTAACCGATGGAATAAACAAAGGGGAGAGTGATCCAACATGGGAAGTGAGATACTCAGCAGACTCATAGAATGGCAGATGTCCTAAATAGCACTCTGGCCTCAGAATCAGCCCTAAAGGTGTTTAAATTTTAACTGAAAAGTGATCCCTGTTAGGAATTTGGAAAACATTATGCTGAGTGAAATAAGCCAATCCCAAAGGGACAAATACCACTTGTTCTCATTGATAGGTGACCACTAACTGAGCACCAAAAAGCAAACCTGTGAAAGTGAAATGAACACTATGAGAAACCGTGACTTGATCAGCCCTCACCCTCACCTCAGCTCATCAACTGACTGTTGATGAGCAACTTAATATGTTATCCCTCTTAGTATTTTTTTTGTTTGTTCTACTTAATACTTTTGGTTGAATACTGTAATCAATACACAAATTCTTCTTAAGTGCTGAAACTTAACTGAAAAGTGATCTCTGTTAAATATAAGAGTGGGAATAAGAGAGGGAAGAGATGTGCAATTTGGGACATGCTCAAGCTGACTTACCTCAAACGGTAGAGTTAGAAACATACCAGGGGATTCCAATTTAATCCCATCAAGGTGGCATGTACCAATGCCATCTCACTAGTCCCAGTGATCAATTTCTGTTCACAATTGATCATAATGATAGGACTAAGAACCAAAGGGATCACAGAAACAAGAATAGTGTCTGCAAATACTAGCTGATAGAATAAAAAAGGGAGAGAATGATCCAACATGGGAAGTGAGATACACAGCAGACCCATAGAATGGCAGATGTTCTAAACAGCACTCTGGCCTCAGAATCAGCCCTTAAGGCACGCAGATCCGGCTGAAAAGCCCATGGGAGTATTTCAGGCATGGAAAGCCAAGACACTCTGGGGAAAAAAAAAAAAAAAACACCGAAATGAAAGATCTCCATGAGTGAGATCCCAGTGCAAAGAACGGGTCATCAAAGAAGGAGGTACCTTTCTCTGAAGGGAGGAGAGAACTTCCACTTTGACCATGGCCTTGTCTAAATATGATCAGAGTCAGTGAACTCAGGGGGCTTCCATAGCCTTGGCAGCTCATGACAAGAGCCTAGGGTGATTACTGAGGCCATAAACAAGAGTGTCAATTTGTTAAGTCAACAGCAGGAGTCACTGTGCACTTACTCTTCATGTAGGATTTCTGTCCTTAGTGTGCTGTACATTGAGATTTAATGCTATAACTAGTACTCAAACAGTATTTTTCACTTTATGTTTCTGTGTGGGAGCAAACTGTTGAAATCCTTACTTAATGTATGCTAATCTGATCTTCTGTATATAAAGAGAAACGAAAATGAATCTTGATGTGAATGGAAGGGGAGAGGGAGTGGGAAAGGGGAGGGTTGCGGGTGGGAGGGACGTTATGGGGGGGAAGCCATTGTAATCCATAAGCTGTACTTTGGAAATTTATATTCATTAAATAAAAGTTTAAAAAAAAAAGAAAGAAAACTGGCTACAACCCTGACATGTTAACATTCAGTTGGAGTGGTGACAAGGAACTGGATTGGAATTGGAGCAGCTGTGACCAGAGCCCATATGGGATGCCCACACTGTAGGTGGTGGCTTTACCTGGTATCCCACAGGGCCAGCCCCCAAATTAATACTGTTAATGGAAATAACTTGACCAAAAATCTGTCACAGAAATTTGAGATCCACTAAATCAAGTTAATAAGAAAAGAAAAATATTATCTTCTATACACACAAGCCAAGAAATATTTTAAAGAGATCTATTATACTACTTACTGTTATTCTAAAATTGTGATATATATGCTTAACAAAGTTTTTAAAATATTATATGTTTATATAATCAGTAATTTTGTATATATATACAAAATATATTTGTGTGTGATACATAAAAGGCCAACATCCCTAATATATAAAACACGGGAGTATATTTGAATTAGTAGTTATAGAATCAGAATGTTTCATTATTTTGTTGGTTATTAATTCTCAAATAATATTTTAATTAAAATAGAAAATTGAAGCATTATTATTAGTCATAAAATTGGCCCTTGCATAGGTTCTCAAATTATTCCGAGATATCTTAATATATATTCTAAAATCCTATGTCTGTTCTTTTTTTTGTGTATCCAATATACAGCTGAATGCTGTTGTTTTTCTTTCATTACAGTTATTGGAATTTCCTCATTATTTCTTTTTCTTACTGCTATTATGTTAACTACAACTATGCTCCTTTCTGGTTTGGACAATAACCATTCCTCTAGCATCCCATTTCTTTCCAATTCTTCTTTTCCCTGGCTCCAAACTAATCTTCTCAGTCAATTGGTTTTATCTTCATAGTTGCCATGTTTAAATCCAGGTTACTGAAAATTGTATCATTTTCCTTGTCTAGGTTTTTTGTTTTTGCTTTTGTTTTGTTTTGTTTTGCTATACTAGATTCAAGACATATTTTCTGAATAAGATTAAAATAATAATTAGATGCAATTAATTAGAGTTTTGAATTGTTATATAAGTTAACTACATTTATGTCCTTTCCAATTAAAAAGAGAAATTCTTCAAGGTCCATAGGATCCTGAACCTGTTTAGTTGAAGCTGAAGTGTGTCTAAGTTAAAGGAACTACACAGTCTCGCTATACTTTCAACATGTAAATTACTCCATTAGACTAAAACTAGGCCTAACATGGTTGAACAGATTGGGAGCCAAAAGACCAATACTAATTTGCTGAAAAGTTGTCCTTCTTTAATTTCATATATATTTTAAAGAGCTAGTTTTTCAATAAACAATTGAAAAGAGAGACATAATTTACAAGTTAGATATGGCTTTTGATATATGTTAAAGGCAATAAAAGTAGGATAAATTAAAAATTACTTCTTTCTTTTTGCTGCAATGTTCTTCAAATGCTTAGTTGACATATTTTACCATAATTTCTGACCATCCACTCACTCTTTTCTTCTAAAAACTGATTTTTCTCTTTTGTTATCCTCATGAAGTTTCTCTGTTGTCACCAATGAAAAAAACTGGCACATTTAAATTTTTCCCTTTTGTTTGTATCTGTCTTGACTTTCTGGAAAAAAATAAACATTGTGAAAATGTGCACCTTTTTTACTCTGACTACAGCTCTACGTGCACCTTTTTGAGTACACACACACATACACACCCACATACACACAAAAGTGAATATATTTTATAACTTCCTTACTCCTTTCACCCTTAAATGTAAGCACTAAACAAGATGAATCTCAGTCTATTGACCTTTTTATACTTGCTTTTCTTCAACGTCGTCCCTCATCCTCACATCTTCCATTTGCCTCCATCCTCTGTCCTTAACTTTAGGGTATCTTGGGCTGTGTTAGAACTAGTGGTCTGGCTGAAAAGCCCATGAGAGTATTTCAGGCATGGAAAGCCAAGACACTCTGGCAAAAGATCTCTGCGAGTGAGATCCCAGTGGAAAGAACAGGTCTTCAAAGAAGGAGGTACCTTTCTCTGAAGGGAGGAGAGAACCTCCACTTTGACTATGACCTTGTCTAAACAAGATAAGAGTCGGAGAACTCAGAGGGCTTCCATAGCCTTGGAAACTCATGACTGGAGCATAGGGAGACTACTGATGCCATAGACAGGAGTGTCAATTGGTAAAGTCAACAACAGGAGTCACTGTGCACTTACTCCTCATGTAGGATCTCTGTCCTTAATGTGCTGTGTATTGAGATTTAATGCTATAACTTGTACTCAAACAATATATTTCACTTTGTGTTTCTATGTGGGTGCAAACTGTTGAAATCTTTACTTAATGTATACTAAACTGATCCTCTGTAAAAGAAAAAAAAAAAGAAATTATCAACTCCCAACTTGACTCTCACTGGGATTAAACATGACAATAGGTCTGATCTGATTTCATCATCATTTAAAAAATCATCTATTATTTTTCACTTTATGTTTCTGTGTGGGAGCAAACTGTTGAAATCCTTACTTAATGTATACTAAGCTGATCTTCTGTATATTAAGATAATCGAAAATGAATCTTGATGTGATTGGAAGGGGAGAGGGAGTGGGAAAGGGGAGGGTAGTGGGTGGGAGGGACGGTATGGGGGGAAGCCATTGTAATCCATAAGCTGTACTTTGGAAATTTATATTCATTAAATAAAAGTTAAAAAAAATATTTTGCTACCAAAATAAATTTATCTTTTAATTCGGCAAAAAAAAAAAAGGAAGTAGTGGACTGAATATTGCCTACAGCTGTTGAGATCTGTCTATTTGTAGATTTTTAAATGTTCCATTACAGGAAAACCTAAGAAAATTGCTAGGTAGACAATTTTCTGGAATATAGCAGCAAGGACTCGCAAGGGTGGATGAAATGAAGCTGTAGACTTCATGCAGTCTCAGTACAGGAGCCTCTTAATTTTCTGCAAGTTCTTCAACTTTGCATGATGACCAGTGAGGAAAAGTGATTTGCATAAAAGTCTGAAAATCCCCTGAGTGAATCTAGACGTACCAAATGAAAGTAATTACCTTTTTTTTTCTGTATTTCTTTTTTATTTTGACTCTCTCAGCAGTTTTTCTTTACTTTTTTCTCCCAGCTCTCTTCAAGTACCAACTGTGGATAGCTTTGCTTGATCTTGTTGCTACAGTAGGCTTTTAGAAGACAGTGAATAGTTTTGTTTTGAAGCCTCAGGCTCTAAGAATAATATCTTGGAATGCTGTCTCTTCATTCTTTCATCATGTGTCTAAACTGAGAAAGCAACAAAAAGAAAACGTGGGGGTGGATAATTAGGCTGTAAAGTAAGTGAGTCACATAATTGTTTAAGCTTAGGATTTTTGTTTAGTGAAACTATTGTGTTTGTGTAGAAGCTCAAGGATCTGTGGCCAAATTTAACTACCAACATTAAGTACAATTGGAGAGAAGAAATTTGGGGAAAGAAACTACAACCAAGAATGCAGTTGAGTGACTAACAGAGCAGACTTGTAATCTACTGGTTGGGTTGGATGTGTATGTGTCACTGTTAGAAAGAAAGCAGGCAGATGACCTAATCTAATCTCCTTATGACAACTCTATAGACAGACAGACATCCTGGCAACTAAGCTGATAGTTACCCAATTAGTAACTACCATATTAGTAACTATCCAATTAGTAACTTCACAAGACAGAAAAGCTAGTAGGAACTCCTTATCTGTGAAATGCTTTATCTGAATATAGCTAATTGCCTCGGATTATTTATAGTAAATAAACCTTTAGATTTATTTAAATAATTTCCTCAAACTGTCATGCAAATTATGTAACTATCTGATACAATTTGTTGTGCATGAGGCTTCCATTATTTTGTATGCTCTTCATTAAAACAACAATTTTTTCTCAAAATTGAAACTAACATAACTTTTCAGATAGGGCTGATGTTTTAATGTCTTTTTTTGTTCTTAACTGAAAATGATTTTCTTTTCTATTTTTTTCACTGTAAAAGGGATGATTTAATTGTTTAGAATAAATTTCATTTTTAAAACATTCTAAATACAGGATCTGTTGTTAATATATTGTATTTACATAATCTTTTAGAACTAGAAGGCTCTACATAAGCCTTATAATCTTGGGTATACCAGAAAAAATCACACCCATCAGAGAAAAACGATGGCATCCTCAACAGAGCACATTACAGTTACTCAGTCTATAATACACAGAATTATAATCATTATGTGACTTGAAAGGCAACTAATGACGGAGATTTCTTTCTAAATTTCACCTGCCAGGTTGGTTGTTACTATGGTGTTCTGCTTATTTATTATTTATTTATTTATTTATTACTAGTTTTAAATCAGTGCAGATGTAAGATTTTGATCAGTTGAGTAATATTGAAAATGATGGTGTTTGTTGGAGCAAAGGTCAAAGTAACTTGGCAATTTTTATATTCTTTACACCTAAAATTTTCTGTGTATTCTAACTTTTGCTTCTTTTAGAATAATTACACACACACACACTCTCTCTCTCTCTCTCTCTTTTTTTTTTTTGACAGGCAGAGTTAGCCAGTGAGAGAGAGAGAGAGACAGAGAGAAAGGTCTTCCTTTCTGTTGGTTCACTCCCCAGATGGCTGCTATGGCCCGTGCACTGCGCTGATCCTAAGCCAGGAGCCCAGGTGCTTCTTCCTGGTCTCCCAAGTGGGTGCAGGGCCCAAGCACTTGGGCCATCCTCCACTGACCTCCCGGGCCACAGCAGAGAGTTAGACTGGAAGAGGAGCAATTGGGACAGAATCCAGCGCCCCAACTGGGACTAGAACCTGGGGTGCTGGCGCCGCAGATGGAGGATTAGCCAAGTGAGCCGTGGCGCTGGCCTCTCTCTTTATTAAAGTGCTAGAAATCCTAAACTTCACAACCCAGAAATAATTATTGTGTTAAACTTAAGTAATTATAATTTCAGATCCTCTGTGCATTACAATGAAAGGCTAGATAGAAATATTATTTCATAAAAATAAGCTAATGTGCAAATGCCATTTAAAAATAAAATGCATTCATTTTAATTTCATTTAAATTTAGAAGAAGAGAAAAACATGTAAGCTGAAAGAAGCAATTTCTCAATGAGTTTTTAAAATTAAGGAAGTATGTAGTTTTTTTTTTTTTAATTTTTTTTTTTTTAACTTTTATTTAGTAAATATAAATTTCCAAAGTACAGTTTATGGATTACAATGGCTTCCCCCCATAACTTCCCTCCCACCCGCAACCCTCCCATCTCCCGTTCTCTTTCCCATTCCATTCACATCAAGATTCATTTTCAATTATCCTTATATACAGAGGATCAATTTAGTATACACTAAGTAAAGATTTCATCAGTTTGCACCCACTCAGAACATAAAGTACAAAATAATGTTTCAGTACTAGTTATAGCATCTGGACAACACATTAAGGACAGAGATCCCACATGAGGAGTAAGTACACAGTGACTCCTGTTGTTGACTTAACAATTTGACACTCTTTTTTTTTTTTTTTTTTTAACTTTTATTTAATGCATATAATTTTCCAAAGTACGACTTATGGATTACAATGGCTTCTCCCCCATACCGTCCCTCCCACCCACAACCCTCCCCTTTCCCACTCCCTCTCCCCTTCCATTCACATCATGATTCATTTTCGATTATCTTAATATACAGAAGATCAGCTTAGTATACATTAAGTATGGATTTCAACAGTTTGCTCCCACACAGAAACATAAAGTGAAAAATAATAGATGATTTTTTTAAATGATGATGAAATCAGAGCAGACCTATTGTCATGTTTAATCCCAGTGAGAGTCAAGTTGGGAATTGATAATTTCTTTTTTTTTTTTTTTCTTTTCTTTTTTTTTTTTTTTACAGAGGATCAGTTTAGTATGCATTAAGTAAGGATTTCAACAGTTTGCACCCCCATAGAAACACAAAGTGAAATATATTGTTTGAGTACTCGTTATAGCATTAAATCTCAATGTACAGCACATTAAGGATAGAGATCCTACATGAGGAGTAAGTGCACAGTGACTCCTGTTGTTGACTTTACCAATTGACACTCCCGTCTATGGCATCAGTAATCTCCCTATGCTCCAGTCATGAGTTTCCAAGGCTATGGAAGCCCTCTGAGTTCTCCGACTCTTATCTTGTTTAGACAAGGTCATAGTCAAAGTGGAGGTTCTCTCCTCCCTTCAGAGAAAGGTACCTCCTTCTTTGATGACCTGTTCTTTCCACTGGGATCTCACTCGCAGAGATCTTTTGCCAGAGTGTCTTGGCTTTCCATGCCTGAAATACTCTCATGAGCTTTTCAGCTAGCTCCGAATGCCTTTAGGGCTGATTCTGAGGCCAGAGTGCTATTTAGGACATCTGCCATTCTATGAGTCTGCTGAGTATCTCACTTCCCATGTTGGATCACTCTCCCCTTTATTTACTCCATCGGTTAGCATTAGCAGGTACTAGACTTGTCTATGTGTTCCCTTTGACTCCCAGTCCCTTCACCATGACCAACTGTGAACTGAAACTGATCACCTGGAACAGTGAAATGGCATTGGTACATGCCACCTCGATGGGATTGAATTGGAATCCCCTGGTATGCTTCCAACTCCACCACTTGGGGCAAGTCAGCCTGAGCATGTCCCAAATTATACATCTCTTCCCTCTCCCATTCCCACCACCATGTTCAACAGGGATCACATTTCAGTTAATTTTCAACACTTAAGAATGTAGTTTTAAGACTGTAATATTATATTCGCAAGTTTTACATTATTGATAAGCTTTTGAAATATAATTCACTTGCTTGTTTAGTTTAAGTACTATATTCATATACATTCAATGTTAATTTCTTGAATTCCTTTTTTTAAGATTTATTTATTTATTTGAAAGCAGAGTTACAGAGAGATAGAAGCAGAGAGAGAGAGAGGTCTTCCATCTACTGGTTCACTCCCCAGATGGCTGCAATGGCCAGAGCTGTGCATATCTGAAGCCAGGAGCCAGGAGCTTCTTCCAGGTCTCCCACTCAGATGCAGGGGTCCAAGTACTTGGGCCATCTTCCACTGCTTTCCCAGGCCATAGCAGAGAGCTGGATCTCAGACATTGGTAAACATTGTTGCATTACATTTTAGCATTGCTATTATTTATAGTATTTTTAACTCAGTTTAATATTTATTGTCTTTTAAGTCAATACTTTTTCTGCTATCTCAATATATCAGGAAATATTTCTGGTCCTCATATTTAGTGTAACTTGAAAAAAATAACTACCAATTTCTCTGTATTAATTTTCCCTAAAATGTGCTGCTATACATTTCTATAATCAGATTCAAATTTTCTTTATTTAAGCAAATTTTTCTTTTAGTATATACAGAATTCCTTATTATGCTTCAGTTAGGGTCAATATTGCAGGAAGGCTAAATACTTTTTATTGTGGCATCATCACTGGTTCATCCTACCTAGCTGATGATCTTTTCTCTAGCTGCTCTCACCTAGGTGGTTTTCTTCTGCATTGTGAATAAAGAATCTCAATTTTACTTTATGTTACTTTTTTTGACAGGCAGAGTGGACAGTGAGAGAGAGAGAGACAGAGAGAAAGGTCTTCCTTTGCCATTGGTTTACCCTCCAATGGCCGCCGTGGCTGGCGTGCTGCAGCTGGTGCACCGCGCTGATCCGAAGCCAGGAACCAGGTGCTTCTCCTGGTCTCCCATGGGGTGCAGGGCCCAAGCACTTGGGCCATCCTCCACTGCCTTCCTGGGCCACAGCAGAGAGCTGGCCTGGAAGAGGGGCAACCGGCACAGAATCCGGCGCCCCAACTGGGATTAGAACCTGGTGTGCCGGCGCCGCAAGGCGGAGGATTAGCCTAGTGAGCCGTGGCGCCGGCTTACTTTATGTTACTTTCTTAACTGAATTCTATTCAAACAACCTGCCAGATTACCTGCTATATTATATATATTTGGTTTGCTTATCAGTTGTTTTGAAGTAGTTGCTTCTCATTTGGAATTATCAATGATGACAATAATCCTGAGTATATAATCTGTAGACTCACACTAGAAAAAATAACCATGAGCCTACATCAATATTCTGGCAAGTAAAGGTACATTTGTATGATTTAAACAAAGACATTTTAATAAGTGTATATAATAAGCTCTTTCTGCTCTCTTGAACAACACAGGATTCACTTGCCTGTATTCTTAATGCATTTATTTTTTAGTTCAATTTATGTTGATGAAATTCCTCCATGTTCCTGAATGCAAGTAGTGTTTTTTTGTTTGTTTTATAGAATAACACAAACTCACATTTTATTTGTGCACTAGCTTCTTGTTTTCTCGCCATGTTTGCTTTCTGTATTCCTTTCAGTTCCCCTAAGCCACAGTTTATTGCTGCTGTAGTGATGATGTCATTTCTCTCTCCCCATCTGCTGTCCATCTAGCCTGGAGATACCAAAGTGAAGGTGTTTAACTGTTTATCTTGCTGTACTGAGAAAATGTGGTGGGCTTTCTTCATAGTAAAACCTCATCTTTAATTTGCTTTTTTCCAATGGATATAAAGAAGAGGGGGTATAATTCTCAAGATTTTGTTGGTTCATGTGATTGTTTTTAATCATTGCAAATCATATTTATTATTATGTTTTTAAATGTTGAATGTAAGAGGCAGTGGCCATATTTACTTTTTTACTTATTGATTTTTATATTTCATAATTAAAGCTTTAGGAACATGGTTACTCTTCCCACCATACCCACCTTCCCACCCACACTCCCAACCCTCTTCCTCCTCCCTCTGATATTCTCATTCTTAATTTTTACTAAGATCTATTTTCAATTAACTTTATACAAATATGATTAACTCTATGTTAAGTAATGAGTTCAACAAATAGTAAGAAAAAAAAAAAAACTGTTCCTCAACAGTTGAGACAAGAGCTGTTCAAAGTAATTGCTTCTTAAATTTTCAATTTCAGTTCTGTAGATTGCCTTTCCTTACTAAAATGCTTTAGGATTGTAGGATGAAAGAAGATTAAGAGTGGATGAAGTATATCACCAATATTCAAATCTGTATAATGCAGTTTGTCCATATTTTTGATTTGTTGCTGCTGGTACCTTATATTTGTTGAATTTTCACTTTATTTGACAGGTAGAGTTAGATAGTGAGAGAGAGAGAGACAGAAAGAAAGGTCTTCTTTTTTCCGTTGGTTCACCCCCCAAAATGGCCACCATGGCTGGAGCTATGCCTATTCGAAGCCAGGAGCCAGATGCTTCCTCCCGGTCTCCCATGCGGGTTCAGGGGCCAAGCACTTGGGCCATCCTCCACTGCCCTGCCGGGCCACAGCAGAGAGCTGGACTGGAAGAGGAGCAACCGGGACTAGAACCGGTGCCCACATGGGATGCCGGTGCTGCGGGCAGAGGATTAACCAAGTGAGCCATGGCGCTGGCCCCTGAATATTCACTTCTTTTTTTTTTTTTTTGAAAACTTTTATTTAATGAATATAAATTTCCAAAGTACAGCTTATGGATTACAATGGCTTCCCCCCCATAACGTCCCTCCCACCGGAAACCCTCCCCTTTCCCACTCCCTTTCCCCTTCCATTCACATCAAGATTCATTTTCGTTTCTCTTTATATACAGAAGATCAGATTAGCATACATTAAGTAAAGATTTCAACAGTTTGCTCCCACACAGAAACATAAAGTGAAAAATACTGTTTGAGTACTAGTTATAGCATTAAATCTCAATGTACAGCACACTAAGGACAAAGATCCTACATAAGGAGTAAGTGCACAGTGACTCCTGTTGTTGACTTAACAAATTGACATTCTTGTTTATGGCCTCAGCAATCACCCTAGGCTCTTGTCATGAGCTGCCAAGGCTACGGAAGCCCCTTGAGTTCACTGACTCTGATCATATTTAGACAAGGCCATGGTCAAAGTGGAAGTTCTCTCCTCCCTTCAGAGAAAGGTACCTCCTTCTTTGATGACCCATTCTTTCCACTGGGATCTCACTCACAGAGATCTTTCATTTAGTTTTTTTTTGCCAGAGTGTCTTGGCTTTCCACGCCTGAAATAGTCTCATGGGCTTTTCAGCCAGATCCGCATGCCTTAAGGGCTGATTCTGAGGCCAGAGTGCTGTTTAGGACATCTGCCATTCTATGGGTCTGCTGTGTATCTCACTTCCCATGTTGGATCATTCTCTCCCTTTTTTATTCTATCAGCTAGTATTTGCAGACACTATTCTTGTTTCTGTGATCCCTTTGGTTCTTAGTCCTATCATTATGATCCATTGTGAACAGAAATTGATCACTGGGACTAGTGAGATGGCATTGGTACATGCCACCTTGATGGGATTGAATTGGAATCCCCTGGTATGTTTCTAACTCTACCGTTTGAGGTAAGTCAACTTGAGCACGTCCCGAATTGCACATCTCTTCCCTCTCTTATTCCCACTCTTACATTTAACAGCAATCACTTTTCAGAAACTTAACTGAATTTTCACTTTTTTAAGTGAATAATAAGCTTTATTAAATTTTGAGATAAAGATATTGTGAAGCCAGTTTTATTTTGCCTGTTTAAGAAAATATTTTCCCTTGAGTGTCTTTTTATGAGACAAATCTCTGATTATCCTTGTTGCTTTTTATATATTTGTAATTCATATCTTTTTTATATAATGAAAACATTACTGTAAATATCAAATAATTAGCCATAGCATAAAAGAGCTATGATTATATAATCTTTTAATTAAGTAAATATCCTTGAAACTTCAAGTGAAAATTTTCAGCATATCTATTAACCTTAATTTAGGATTCATGCTCCATGTAAATGCTTTGTGATTAGAACTCATAACAGTAATCACCCAGTGCTTGCTAAGTGTCTGAAAATATCCTTTGTAGTTTATATTACTCATGTTATTTAATTCATGTACAAACTCAAAGAGATAGCCTGTAACATAAAGCTTAGAAAACTGAAATTTGAAGAGGAGAGAAGTAACCCCCCGAATTCATACCTTGCTTGAAATTGGGTCTGACTCTTTAATCTGGGTTCCTAATGACTCTTTTGGCTTTAACCAAGGAAGATGGCAAAGAATGGAAACTTCAATGGTTATTGACCTTTCTTCATACAGTATGCTTCATAAAACCCTGGAGAAAGAGCAAATAAGTATGATTCTTGTACAAGTCAAGTAGTAAAACTCTAGTATTTTAGAGTTAAGAAGTTTCATCCTTACTTGAGATTTTCTTCATGCTATATTAAGAAGTAAATGGCCCAGATTGTGCCTTCGCTGATGCATATACAATAGTCATTTCCTAAGATGTGGAGATGTTGAGTCACTTTCCTTGGCTGAGATCCAGCTCTGTATCTGATCCTGGCTTTCCCTCTGTCTTTTCAAATCAGCAGAGACTATTCTCTAAGTGTTTTCTTCTGCTAAGTGTCCTCTACTTTACTTCTGTTTCTATTTTCCAAAGGCTCCATTCTCTAAATGGTCGGTCTTTAAGTCAATTCAGTTTGTGACCATATAGAGAAATTTTCTTTCTTAGAAAATGTATGTTTCCTTTTCTCTCTACTTCCAGATCAGTAATGACCTTTAACCAGTTTCTTGTTTTGTGCCATATTGATCTTCTCTAAGAACAGATGTGTCATAACATTTACATTTCTTGCTATCTCTTTCTCTGTTTTTATTGCCATCACTGGGACTGTTTGAATCTTAGATCTGATTCTTAAAGATTAGGCAAAATTGACTCAATTGTATCATGATTGTATAGTAAGATTCACCCATGTCTTTGCTTGAATTCCATGGTGCATACTTAATTTTCCCATATGTTATATATTCATCTATTTCCACACTTTAGAATTCAGTATTTAATAGCCTCCTACTTTGATTTCTAGTATTTATTGATTGATTTATTTGAGAGACAGAGATGAGAGAGACTGAGAATGAGAGAAAACACCCTCATTCACTGGTTCAATTCCCAGATGACCAACAATCCCTGCTGGGGCCAAACCTGGGAGCCTAGAACTGAATCTGGATCTCCCACATGGGTGGCAGAAACACAGTCACTTGAGCCATGCCACTGCCTCTTAGACTACATTAGCAGGAGGCTGGAGCTCCGAACAGAGCTGGGGATCTAATTCAGTCACTTGGACATGGGGCATGAGCATGCTAACCAGCATCTTAACTGTTAGACCAAATACTGGCACAAATCTCCTACTTTTAAATACATAGCTTGGTGAATTTAGATAGTAAAACTCTGACTAAATTAAGAAAAAATGAGTTGATTGAAGACTGTGTAACTCACAGAATCTCCAGATGGGCTTGATTCACATTATACTGATCTCACAAAGACACTACTGCTGCCACATCCACAGGATAGCCGTGTTCTCTCTGGAAACTGGATCTGGTTACCCAACCTCTTTTGCTCCCATTAACAGAATAAATTCTGAATGCTCTTAGCTTTTGCAGGCTAGACAAAATTACAATTCGGGTGTTCTAATGGGTTTTGTCCCTACCCTCTGATTGATTGTTAGCTATTATTATGCTCCCCCAAATTGTGTTTAAAAGATCATATTCTGGCAAGTTTTTCGGGGCTTCTTTTCTTGGATCCCTCCCTCCTGATGTTGCAGCAGGAGGTTTCTGACTTGAATAAATTTTGCGCTGCTCACTCAAACACATATACAAAGGCTAGGGTGACTGTATTTGGAAAGCAAATGTTCTAACATGCTACTTCTCAAAACAGGTCTGTTCTCCTTAATACATATATCTTATTAAAGTGAGAACCAAAAGACAAAACTACATTAGCGTTATTTCAGGTATTGGTCTATAAGGTGTCATTAGCATTAAGAAGATGCAGCAAACAGATGACTTCAAAATGCTTGCTTTTTAAATCCCCTGCTACCATCAATATTTCTTCTCACCATGTTGTGGCAATAAGCATGAAAATTAAAACTTTCCCATAGGAGCAGAGGTATGTGTACTGGAGTCCATTTAACATGAATACAAATTCGATTTTCTTTCAAAATGGAAGCCTAAAAGGAAGCATTAGTCAAATTGAACATTAGAATACCAATCATTTTTTGCTTGTTGCACAACTTGAATATTTAGCACCACTTTAGGAATGGATGATGCTATTCAACTTCTTTTTATTCAGTTCCCTCAAGTCCCAATTTATCTTCCAGGATCCACAGCTTCCATCAAATGCTATACTTGACTATTAAACCAGGAATTTGTGCATGCTAATTTATCTGTATCTGTCACATCTTTAATCAAAACTGAAATTTCTAGTTCCCTACTCTCCCTTATCCCTTCCCAGATATCCTATGTTGTTTTACACTAATCACTTAAGTGGCTTTAGATAGCTCCAAAGGCTACCATCTAGTAACATTTCCAGTTAAAAGAAAATGAAAAGCAGATTTGATGACATCCTTGCTCCTAATGGTTTGGATAAGCCAGAATCCTTCATTCATGTGTCGTAATCATTTTAGTAACACATTTCATAGGGGGTCACACAACAAATCTATGTAGCTTCACTAATTTGTACTTTGAGTCATGCTTTTAGTTTTGAATATTTTATATTATTGAATATATTTGAATAACTTAGCCATATTGTCCTTCACTTTTTTTTTAGTGAGTCCAGGTATACTAGTATACCTGTGTCTAAAAACTGTACACCAGTCTGTAAAAATTAGGAGAAATTACTTTATTACCCTTCTAGTTTTTTACATACTGATGCAAATTGTCCAGGCTTCTGTTTTGGACTGAATGGTTGTGTTCTCCCTGAACCCATGTGTTGAAATCCTTCCCTCTAGTGTGATAATACTTAGAGGTGTGGGCCTTTGGGAAAAAATTAAATTTAGATCAAGTCATGGGAATGGGGGCCCCCACATATTGAATTAATATCTTTTTAGGAAGAAGGAAAAAGGCAAGAGTGTTTTTTTCTGCCTTTCTCTCTCCCAAGTGAGGACAGCAAGAAGGCAGTCATGTGCAGGACTAGAGTTCACACGAGGGATCTGACTGGATCAGCACCCCGATCTTGGTCTTCTGGCTTCCAGAGCTGTGGGAAATAAATGTCTAGGTTACCTGGTCGGTGGCATTTTTGTTTTAGGTAAACTGAGCTAAGATAAACTTTGGTATGAAGAATTGGGTTGCTACTCTGAGAAGTAGCTACAAATGTGGAAGTAGCTTTAGAACCTGGTAATGGTTAGTAGTAATGGTTTCAGGTGCACTGACGCAAAAACAAAAAACAAAAGCCCAAGACTGTGGTGAGGGACTATTACAGCTATTTCTGGTGAGGGCTCCAAAAGAAAAGCAGAGAGCTATATAGAAAACTTCCATCCACTCAGAGAATACATAAATGATCATGAATAGAAAGTTGGTTAAAATATGGATAGTAAGGGCTGTTTTGGTGAGATTTCAAGTGGAGGTTGAAACATGTTATTGGAATGTGCTTTTCTTTCTTTCTTTTTTTTTTTTTTAAGATTTATTTGTTAATTTGAAAGTCAGAGTTACACAGAGCAAGAAGGAGACAGACAAAGAGAGAGGTCTTCCTTTGGCTGGTTCACTTCCCAGTTGGCTTTAATGGCTGGAGCTGTGCTGATCTGAAGCCAGGAGCCAGGAGCCTCCTCAGGGTCTCCCACTTAGGTGCAGGGCCCAAGGCCTTGGGCCATCTTCTACTGCTTTCCCAGGCCATAGCAGAGAGCTGGATTGGAAGTAGAGTAGCCAGGACTTGAACCAGCATAAATATGGGATGCTGGCACTGTAGGCGACAGCTTTACGTGCCATGCCACAGCGCCAGCCCCCAAATGTACTTCTTATAAAGTGGAATAGTACTTGACTGAATTTTGTTTGTGTTCTGCTGTTTTGTAAAAGGGTTGCACATGATGAAATTGGGTATTTAACTGAAGACATTTTTAAGAAAAGTGTTGGAGTGGCTTGATTCCTCCTCCTGATTGCTTACAGTAAAATATGAGAAAACAGAGATGAATTGAAGAAGAGACTCTTAAGCCAAAATAAACTAGAAATGAAAGATTTGAAAGATTCTAAACCTGTCCATGTTGCAAAAAACAAGAAAACATTTTTCAGAGAAGAACAACAGTGTTACTATCACTAGTGGAGAGATTATGAAATTGTATGAATATAAACTTGGTCAGCTTGAATTGAAGGGAACAGGAGGGTTGAAATGAAGGAAGGCTGTCGTATTATTTAGATTCTGCAAGACTGGACAATAAGGTATTTGATTGTGAATATGCATTGTCTTTCAAGAGAAGGAGGGTTGACCCTGATGATGATTCAGAGATCAGTAGGACAACTTTCTCAATTTCAACAGGCCAGGTAGTATATGACTAGTACCATGGAGTGGTGCCCCTTGGAGCAAAGGGATTTTACCACATGGAAGAGCCTTCAAGGTGGGGGCCTTTTCCTGGCAAAACCCTGGGTCTTAATAGACCTGTGGAATATGACCATAATCCCAGTGGGTCAGCAGAGCATCAAACCAAAGATTATTACTCTTGAGCCTTGGGATCAAATGATATTTAGTTTGCTGGGCTTTGGACTTTTGTAGTACCCATCATCCCTTTTGCTTTCTGACTTCTCCCTTTTGGCATGAGAATGCCTATCTTATGCCTGTCCCTTCATTGTGTTTTGGGAGCATATAACTAATCTGGTTTCAGAGTTCACAGGTGAAGAATTTCGTCTCAGGATGAATCATACTTCATCTCACTCAGATATATCTGAGTTAGATGACATTTAGATGAGGATTTTAGAGTTTAGAATTGATGCTGGAATTAGTTAAGACTTTGAGGGTTATTGAGATAGGTTGAGTGTATTTTGTGTATGACAATGGCTTGAATTTTGGGAAACCATAAGTAGAATATTATTGATTGAATGTTTGTACTCCCCAAATACATATATTGAAGCATATATATATATATATATATATGAGGCTTTTGGGAGATAATTAGGTAGAGATGAGGTTGTGAGAGTAGAGACTCTGTGATTGGGTTATTAATACCATTATAAGGAAAGAAACAGAGACCAGAACATTTCTCTCTCTCTCCCTCCCTCCCTCCCTCCCCTTCCTCCTTCCCTCCCTTCCCCTCTCCCTCTCCCCCTTTCTCTCTCCCCAGAGAATCATATTTTCCAGCACTTTCATTTTGTTTTTCTAGCCTCCATAACTGTGAGAAATAAATGTGCGTTGAGTCACCTAGTCTATGGTATTTTGTTATTGCAGCCTGCGCTGACTATGGTTGTTTGCCTGCTGGGAATTGCATCAATGTCTCTGGCTATTTTACCATTCAGAATAATCCTCTTTTTCTAACTCTTGCTCTTTTAAACACACTGCTTTGGGAGACACTGCAGATTCTGCTTTTATGTCATCATTAGATTTTAAAAACTCATCAAGAGCAGGATAAATGGAGGGGTTAGTAAAGCAGTCTGATCACATAATCTCTTATAGTAATGGATTAAAATTTTAGTAGCTACTTCATCTATCTTCTCCCTTTCTGTACCCTTTTAGAGTAATCATGTGAATACATTCCACCCAGCTTAAATGTCTTGAATGGTTTGGGTTTTTTCAGCTGTTCATTCCTTTCTTTTGAGTAATCCTAATCTTTTCTATCATTCAACCCTTGTCATGGCATTTGAGCCAGGAAGTCAATAGCAGCTTCCCCTACATAATTCTTCTTTGTCAGTGGAGTAACCTGGTAGCCCAAACATTTGGAAACTAAATTACAACATCATCACTTGAGTCAAAGGCATAAAAATAGTGGAGTTAATTAAGACTTTACATATAACCAATCCAAAACTGCTGGTATTTTCAACATTTCTTGAGCTTCAGAAGGGTTAATTCAGGAATGGTTTATATACCTTGCTCTTAACCACCTCTGTAGTTTGGGAGATAGATAGACCTTCTAACCATATCTGTAAAAAAATCACAGCAAACTTAGGATTTTCCCAAAAAAGCTCAATAAATGCTTGCAATTGGCATATCTAATGTAAGGAGAATGCTTCCTTGGAATCGAATGCATAAAATAATTTTTAAAAGTTTTACCAATAAGCTGTTTATATCATTCCACAAATGACTGAACTCTTTGAGTAATAGTTTTGTGTTTTGTCAATCTCTGATTCCCTTCTCCTACAACCTATATCATCTATTTAGTGATCCTCATTCAGTTCTTTCATCATTTTAATTAAAAAAATGCTTAAAATATTTTTATTTTATTTATTTAAAATGGAAAGAGGGAGAGGGGTAGAGAGAGAGAGAGAGAGAAAGAAACTCCCATTGACTTGTTTACTGACTCAAATGCCTATAGTAGCTGGGAACTGGGGCACTCAGTCCAGTATCCCAAATAGTTGGCAGGCATCCAGCTACTTGAACATCACCTGATGCCTTCCAGGGTGCACATTTGCAGGAAGCTGGGATGAGAAACAGAGTTGGGACTTGAATTCAGGCTCTCTGAAATGTAATGTGCATGTTCCAAGCAGTGTCTTAACTGCTAAATCAAGTGCTGGCTCCTCATTTTTTAAAAATAGTCAGCACACCGGGTTCTAGTCCCGGTCGGGGCGCTGGATTCTGTCCTGGTTGCCCCTCTTCCAGGCCAGCTCTCTGCTGTGGCCCGGGAGTGCAGTGGAGGATGGCCCAAGTCCTTGGGCCCTGCACCCCATGGGAGACCAGGAAAAAGCATCTGGCTCCTGGCTCCTGCCATCAGATCAGCGCGGTGCGCTGGCCGCAGCGCACCAGCCGCGGCGGCCATTGGAGGGTGAACCAATGGCAAAGGAAGACCTTTCTCTTGTCTCTCTCTCTCTCTCTCACTGTCCACTCTGCCTGTCAAAAAAAAAAAATAGTCATATGATTCTTGTCATACTTCTCCTCTGTCAGAATTTCTTTTCCAATTCTTCTAGCTATTTCCCTTGTTCAGAATATACTATCTTTAAGTTCCATTGATAAGGTTTTTCTGCCATAAGTGGTTGCAACACTTGCCTGATCTCAAAGCTGGAAACAAACCATATTTTTTTCCCTCAAAGTCTTAGCCATCCTTTAAAATTATAGAAGTCAAGGTCATTTTAATACTCTACTCATTGTGTCAGCTGCATCAATAACACAGATTGAGACAATTGAAATGACCCCACAGGGTATATTCAAATAAGGCTTTGATAAAAATATTGGATTTGGTACAATCAGATAAAGAAAATATGGGTAAACGTTAGAGAGATTTGAGACTCTTAGACACAACCTCTGTGGTTCTTTCTCAACTTCACACTATGCGCTTGTCTTTGGACTGTGACTCACCAAGATATGTGTGAGGTACCTTGGTCTCAGGGCAACCAATCACAAGTTTCCTGAGGAATCTTTTATATACTACTGGTAACTAGCTAAAACTGGTCTGTCTGTGCAACTTATTAAACCATGTGCAAATCAAAAACTTCCACTCTCAAAAAATAATGTAGATAGCTTCTTTTTCCCATTAATATGCTTCTGTTTATTTACTTTTTTGTTTTTTAATTTTATTTAAGTTATACAATTTCATATATTGCATGTATATAGATTAGGAACATAGTGGGATAGAGGCAGCTTCTTATTGGATGTCACTAGGGAAGATTCAGAATTCATACTGTATATTTTCAATCTTTGGGTATTAGATTTAATTTCAGTTCTTGTGAAGAGTCAACATTATGGTTCTGGGAATCCCCAGAGATAAAGCACAGAGCTATAGTTGCTGAAACCAGCTGCAACTTCATCCTGTTTGTACACAATATTCCTTTGTTGTGGAAATTATAGCTTTCCATAGAGTTATTTGATCCTTTAAACTTTTTGTTGATTTCCTGTTACATCACTATGAATCCTCCTTTCATTATTCATTATTCTCTATTCCTCCTTATCTTGCTCTCATATTCATTAAGTAGTTAAATATTGAGTTCATGCAAAATATTTAATCCTGTGTTTGGCCTAAAGATGTTAAGGTCAATTAAGAAAGATTAATATGAAAACAGATTGAGATTGAAAGTTGTCAGTGATATGAGAGAATGGTCTACATTGGAACACAAATATGAGGGTTTTCAATTAAACTGCTGATTTAGGAAAAATAAGAATTGATGCTTGAAGAGTTGGGATAGTCACAATGTATAGTAAATAGTAAGCACTGGAATGCTTTTAGTTGATAATAAAGTAGTCATATTTAGAAGAAAACTCTGAAAATGATGGGGTAATGGATTGGAGTTAGGTAAGATTGGAAACTAGGACCTGTATTGTGGTGCAGCTGGTTAAGATGATGCTCATGCTGTTGGAACGCCATATAAGGGCACTGGTTCCTGTCTCATCTGCTCTACCCCCAGTTCAGCTCCTTGCTATTGAACCTGGGAATGCCGAGGATGATTGTTCAAGTATTAACATGGGACACTGCGATGGATATGCAGACTCCTAGCTTCAGCCCTGCCCAAACCTGGTTGTGCTCATGAGGGGACTGAAGTAGCAGATGGAAGATCTCTCCTTTTCTAAATTTTTTCTTCTCTCTTTGTCACATGGTTATTTCAAGTAAACAAGCAAATAAGTAAATATGCTTTTCAAAAACTGGAAGCAGCTGGGCCCAGCATTGTGACGTAGCAGGTAAAGCTGCTGCCTGGGAAGCTGGCATCCCATATGGGCACTGGTTTGAGTCTTGGCTGCTCCACTTCCGATCCAGCTCCCTATTTATGTGGCTGGGAAAGCAGCAGAATATGGGCCAAGTCCTTGGGCCCCTGCACTCATGTGGGAGAACCGGAGGAAGCTCAGGTCTTCTGGATTCAGCCTGGCCCAGCCCTAGCCATTGCAATCATTTGGGGAGTGAACCAGTGGATGAAAGATCTGTCACTCTCTGTCACCTCTCTCTGTAAACTCTGCCTTTCAAATAAATAAATATTTTTTAAACCAGAAAAAAAAAACAAAGGCAGTAAGTTTGTTACAGTCCTTACCTCAACTTCTGCACCTTGTATGCACTCCATGCTTACTCTCAAATCATTAAATTACATCCACAAAGTCTCCTGATTCTCCTTGGCTGAAAACTCAGTGGTCTCTTTTCAGGACTCATCCTCTTTGACACAATAATACTATTTGCTCTTCGCTCTCTTTTGAAACTGTCTTATTTTGGATGATAGGATCCCATTTGCAGAGAGAAATATTTTCTGGATTCCTGGAGAGTTGGAAGCAGAAATAATGAGCAGGCATCTTTCAGCATTGACCACTTTCTTCAGTTCATGTTGATACGGCTTTTTCTGATGATGAATTTGGATCAAGACCCAGAAGTATCTGATGTTGAAAGTATTCTTTAAAAAAGAAGTGCAATTATATATGTAGTTTTTCCCTGGAAGTAACACAGCCAAAAATATCTCTAAATATTTCTAAAGTTTAATGTCAGGACACATAAAGAGGGTAAGGCAAGTAGCATTGGAGTGTGTTTATGGCATGTCTCGTAGATCTTAGTATTCTTGTTTAAATAAACCTGAAAAGTGCACATTTAGGTTTAGATCTTGGTGGAAATGGGGAATGGGTGGAAGTGGAGTTCTGAAATTGTTTCAAGATAATCTGTAACTCACCTGAAGAATGTCTGTCTCTCCTAGGTCTCCTCTTATTTGCCCATTTAGTGTGTCCTTTATGGCTGTGACTACTGTTGTAGACTCCACATCCAAGCGTTGCTCCAACACTTTCTTTTGAAACAGAAGTCTTGAACTCTCAACCACTTTGCTTTGACACATGTTATCATATCTTTCTCCCCTGAATAAAACCGTCTAATGATCTACTCCATTTATTTTTTAACAGGATCCATTTTTCTACTTTCTTTTTGGGGTAATGAAGCTACACTGGGAAGACCTGTTAAAGGCAGATCCAGAATACTAGTTTCTTATTCTGAAGGTCTGGTCAATTAATCCCCAAAATGATGTCAATTGATGCTGATTAACAGCTTGCCAATTACTTTATCTTTTGGGGTCCGTTCTTTACATTAGGGGCAATGATTTAGTGGGTCTCAAAGGGCTTCTCTGCTTGAATACAACTATTTTATTCAGCAAGAATATGTACAGAGTCTGAAATAAATTAAAGAAATAGTTGAGAAAAAATATATATATTGGTAAACTTGAAATTACCATTACCCATCCTTTCATAAAGGAAAGTGAAAACAACCTGCTAGGCAAAACCAACAGTTGACTTTCTTGTGAGATCCTTGCTGATATTAAGCTACATTCACTCTGCAGGAAAGTGTTTATGACCCATTATTCATTTAAGGCTTTGAAAATCGTGCACATCTAAGAAGAATCCTTAGTTTTTCTTTTTAGAATAGATGATTGTGATGATGATGACGACAGTTGTTCAGATAATCACACAATACATGTATTGACAATGGAAGATAAGGTGTTAGAAATACTGGTAATTTGGATTCAGAAATTAGCCACATATTCAAGAATGTCTCAAAGGTATCTTTACAGAAATCAAATAAATCTATGGCTCTTGAGATTAGAATCTAGTCATAGAGAAAGAGTTCTACCTTTTGAAATTATATTAGGTTTCTGAACTTATATTTGGTAGGCTTCTAATAGAATATTGTAGCAATCTGATTAATAAAATGGATGTTTATATATCATGGAGGGAGAATATGTACACAGGATTTATGGAAGCAATCAGAGTGCTAGAATTGGAAAGTACTAGGCCCTTTTTTGCTGAAGAGTTTTTTCTCAAACAAGCTCATACTAGTTCATAGAGGACAGTTAATAACATTAAGAAAAACAGCAGTAACAACAAATAATTCAACAAAATATACAAGGGCATATGCTTTAAAAGGGTCTATATTATTTTGAAGATAGCCTATCTTATAAAGCCAGGAATTTAAGCTTTTGCTTCAATGCTTATTTGTATAAGGCCTTGAAAAATTAACTCTCAGACTCTGATTATTATAACTTTAAAATGGGTTATAATAATTACTATACCAACTTTCTGTAAGGGTTGATTGAAATTAGATGTATGTCAAAGCATTTTTTGAAACTGTTAAGCATGACATTAATTCTACTTTTTAATGCTGCTTTTAAATTTAGCATTAAGTATGGCATCATACTTACTATCATATCTAAACTTAACTACTGTAGTGATGAGAAGGAACTTTCTTAAACTGGTTAAAATGAAAAAGATCTGGGTTCTCAAGTTTTTCTCATTTCTCAGTTCTTTTCTTTGTGTTGATTTTATTCTTTGGAAGCTTTATTCTATTGTCAAGGATGAACTTAACAGCCTCAAAGAAAAAAGTAAAAGCTTCTCTTTTGTAATAGTTCTAGCCAGACTTCGGATCAACTTTTACTTTAGATTATGAAAGCAAGTAAAAACACAGCACTGTTGATTGCTCCCAGAATGGTCTTGTTGGGGCTGGTGCCAGTGACTTACTTGGTCAATCCCCCGCCTGCAGCGCCGGCATCATATGGGCACTTGGTTCTAGTCCCGGTTGCTCCTCTTCCAGTCCAGCTCTCTACTGTGGCCCTGGAGGGCAGTGGAGGATGGCCCAAGTGCCTGGGCCCCTGCAGCCACATGAGAGACCAGGAAGAAGCACCTGGCTCCTGGCTTCGGATGTGCGCAGTGCCGGGTGGCAGCCATCTGGGGAGTGAACCAACCGAAGGAAGACCTTTCTCTCTGTCTCTCTCTCTCACTGTCTAAAACTTTACCTGTCAAATTCAAAAAAAAAAAAAAAAAAAAAAAGAAAGAAAGAAAGAAAAGAAAGAAAAGTCTTGTTGAGTGGATCTTGGTCAAGTGCTCATCCTACAATTTGGGGGAAGAGTCTGTCCTATTTGCTCTATAAAGAAAAATTTAGCTGGGGCTGGCGCTGTGGCATACGGAGTAAAGCCTTTGCCTGCAGTGCTGGTATCCCAAATGGGCACTGGTTTGAGTCTCGGCTGCTCCACTTCCCATCCAGCTCTCTGCTGTGGCCCGGGAAAGCAGTAGAAGATGGCCCAAGTACTTGGGCCCCTGAACACATGTGGGAGATCCAGAAGAAGCTCCTGGCTCCTGGCTTTGGTTCAGCCCAGCTCTGGTCATTGCAGCCATCTAGGGAGTGAACCAGCAGATGGAAGACATCTCTCTCTCTCTCTGCCTCTCTGTAACTCTACCTTTAAAATAAATAAATAAAGTTGTTTTAAAAAAGAAAAATTTAACAAGGGTAGGAGAACAGTGACTTATGTCATATCTGTATCGTATTCACCTCCCTAAAATAGTCACATTCAAATAGCAAAATAAACAAAGTTTTTCTCCCCAGGTTTTAGTGCTTTCTTGGATAATTTTCCCTAATAATTAACTAATTAATATTATTGAGGTTAATAATACTGTATTGTTTACTCAAAATTTTCTGAGAGGTTACACTTCCTGTTAAGTGTTTGGGGAGTGGACTAGTGGATGAAAGACAACCCCCCAACCCCTGTTGCTCTGTCTTTAAATAAATGAAAATAAAGAAGCATTTAAAAATAATAGATGTTTAGAATTCCTTTTTAGAAAAGAAATGAAGTAGGCAGGAGGAAACTTTTAGTATAATTTATAACAATGATCTCATATGTATATACTTATTTCTAAACTCATCAATATATATATATGTATATATGTAGTTCCTTATATGTCAATCATTGCTCATTACTTTAAAGTGTTATTTGGGTTTACATGGGTCTTAAACACCAACGCCTACTTTCAAGTTCTGCTCTGATTCCAGTAGTTGAATACAGTTAATCCAGCACAGTAGATATTGGGGCAATGTTCTGCATCACAGTTCTGGAAATTTCTTTACATAATTCACAATTAGGGGAAAGAACTTTTTAACTTTAGTTTTTGGGTTTGAAATAAAATTTAGAGTATGGAATGTATAGAACTTGAGTATAAAATTTGATGAGTGCTAGCCATTGTATGCACACTTATAACCAACATCCCAATAGACAATATCCAAACACAGTAAGTTTCCTCATAGTGCTCTTTAGTCAGTTCCACAGCCCTCCCCCATAGGCACCATTATTTTTGCTTCTATCACCATTAATATCATTCCTTATTACTGATATTTCTATAAATGCAATCATATAGTATGTTATTTGCTTTATTTCCTCAACAGAATGCCTTGAGATTAACATTTACATCAGTTGTTCATTGTATTACATTGCTGAAGAGTATTTCATTATATAATTGTATGATTTTACCTATTCTTTGTGGACATTTAGCTTGTTTCTAGTTTGGGGTGCTTATAAACAAAGCTATTGTAATTATTCATAATTCTTTTCTTTGCACTTTTTAATTTGTCTTGGATAAATGTTAGTGGTAGAGCCTGCATGAATTGGATTGGTGTCTTTACAAAAGAGATCACAGAGAGTGCTCTAGTTTCTCCTTGCCGTATGAGGTTACAGTGAGAATATAGTAGTCTGTAATCTAGAACAGGACTCTCACCAGAACCTGACCATGCCCTGTCTTGGACTTCCTACAACAGAACTATGAGAAATAAATTTTTCTTTTTTATAAATCAAAAAATTTATGGTACTTAATTACAGCAGCCTGGACTTATTAATACAGAAATTGTCTCTTGATGATCTGGCTTTGTGTTTTCCTGGCAGAATTGAGCTGATATCATGAATTTACTGTGATACATGCCAATTTCTATGCCTTGTAAACTGAATTATTTTGATTTTTGCTTCATGTGCTGAGGATTTTATTTCCTTAATCATTGGTGTATAAAGCCCCAAACCCCTATTACATGAGAATATATATTATCCTGAGCACGTCAGATGTATATTGATTACATTGGTGTATACTGTGTTGTTTACTATATATATAATGTGTTTAAAATAATCCATCCTTATTTCAATTCAGGGTTCAAATTTCTTTTAAGCATGAATGTTTCAAAATGAGTCATTTTTTGCTTTAAAGATGATTAAAAATTGGCAAGCCCTACTTTGACAATCAGCCATAAAAAAGCTGCATCAGAAGGAACACATGTATACACACACACACATGCACACACTTATGTCTTACATATATACATTTGCAATTTGAGATGAAGCCATTTCAAAGAAAAAAAGAATTAAAATAATTTATCTATGCATTACTCTTTTGTAGACATGAGGAGACTCTGGGGTAAAAAATATATAGTTACATTTGTGAAAACTTACCAAAAATGAATAAAACCTAAATGACAGTTTAATTTGTTATTAGCAGACTTAACAATTTTAAACATTTTTAATATTGGGAAGAAAATTTTGGATGGCACAGGTGAAAGTACTAGATTGTATTTGTGACAACACCTTCAAATAACTGTGAACATGTATTATGGCAGAAGATAACAGGATGTCGCTCTGATTTAGTATTTTATGAGAAAATCAATTTGTTAACTGAGAGTCACAGCACCTCTTGCTTTAAAATGTTCATAATAAAATCTTGCAAGTAGAAAATTATAGCAAATATTGGGAATTTAAAGAGGGGGATCATGAACTTACAAAGTATGATGTTCTTCAGAATGGACTTTTGGAACATGGAACAAGACCCATAGCATTTTCACTGCTGGGAGAGCTTGAGATTACCCAGAAGGAGCCAATATAGAGTTTCCATAATGTAATCAGGGCCAGTCATATATAGTATTTGGGAGTTTCATTGAAATCCATACACTTAGTAGTCTTTTAAGAGCTATTTGTTGAATAAATGAATGGGGATTGTGGTGATAACAGGATGTGACTTCATAGAGGTGATTAAGATCAAGAAAATTATCAAAGGAAGCATAGGACTCAGGACCAAAGAGAATAGCGGCATGAGAAATGAGACACCAATGATGGCCATTTGTTAGAAAGGTCTCAAAGCCAGGATATCACACCAGCATAGAACAAGGATCAGGACTTACATATTTAGAGAATCTCCAGGAACAAAACAAGACCCCAGATGGAAAGATACAGCTCTACCAGTACAAAGTACCAGTACAAAGGCAGGCACCCCAGGGAATAAGAAGACTTAAACAAGGTTTATCTGATGGGGAATCTCTTACAACTGAAATGAGATGAAGTTTTCCCTATAGCCAGAATTACATTTGAACTTTCCAGATGGGCGGAATTACTGTTTCTGGTTGTAAGGAGAAATCATTATAGTACATGTATTAAATTCATATGTTTCATGGCAATTTGACTTTATACTCCCATGTAAGAAAACCACATGGAGAGGATAGCAGAAAGAAATTGAATTCCAAGTAAAAATGTTTTCAACTAAGAAATGCAGCTAAGTAAAACATGAGGCAGATTATTAATTTAACAACCCAACTCACAAAGCAACAAGCATCAGAAAAATGAAGCAGGCTTTCTTTATGCTGTGTTCTCTTTGCCCTTCCTTATTTATATTTCTCTTCTATATTGCTAGTGTCTCCTAGCCATTCAGAATTCTCCCATTTTCCCTCCTTGATATCCTTTTTTTAATTTTTAATTTTTTTAAAGAGTTGCTCAAGTCTATTGCTATTAATAAATCTTTTTTTTTTTTTTGACAGGCAGAGTTAGACAGTGAGAGAGAGAGAGAGAGAGAGAGAGAGAGAAAGGTCTTCTTTTTTCTGTTGGTTCATCCCCCAAGTGGCTGCTATGGCTGGTGCATTGCGGCCGGCGCGCTGTGCCGATCCGAAGCCAGGAGCCAGATGCCTCCTCCTGGTCTCCCATGTGGGTGCAGGGCCCAAGCACTTGGGCCATCCTCCACTGCACTCCCGGGCCACAGCAGAGAGCTGGACTGGAAGAGGGGCAACCGGGACAGAATCCGGCACCCCAACCGGGACTAGAACCCAGGGTGCAGGCCACACAGGCGGAGGATTAGCCTAGTGAGCTGCCGCGCAGGCCCGATCTCCTTTTAACCACCTCTCCCCCATTTTTTTTTCCTCCTGACTTTTTTGTCTTCTCCTTTCTCTGTTCCATTATCTCATCTACTGTTTCATCTACTGTTCCATCATCTCTGCTACTAATTTATTTCACTGACTCATTTTCTTAGATGAGTAGCTCAAGCCATGCTATGTATTCACAATCTTTTCTTTCGTCACTCAGAGAAGTGCTTCCTTCTATTAAAAGTTGTTCAAACTTCAGTAGCAGCAGCAGCAGCAGCAGTAGTAATAGCAGGAAATCGTGGCAGAAGATGGCAAAATAATCCTTAAAATGTTGTTATGATCTCACAAATTAACAACTATTTAAGGACTGCATAAAATGAGTGTCACAAACCTTAGGAAAAGGAAGTCTGTAGAAATGTGATAATCTTGAAAGGAGAAGGAAATGATCACTTGGCAAAGTTTGCTTTTGTTGAATTGTAGATATACTGGTTTCTGAAGAAGTAAACTAGAATTATTTTGAGTGCAAGACAATACAGCATCAAAGTGTTAGTCGGAGTTACAAGATGCTAGTCATTTTCAGTGCCTCCTGTCGGTCAAAATTGTTCCAGTGTGTATGTGTGTGTGTGTGCATGTGTGTGTGTATGTGTGTATGGTGGTAGTGGGGTTTTTTGCCATGGTTGGGAGCTGCCAGTGAAAATGGAGAAAATGGGGAGAAAGGGTCTTGATTTCTTTTAGATTAGATTTTTTCTCATGTTTCCTTATGGATGAGAAGAAGTACAACTTAGGCATTTCGTATATTAATCTGGTTCCAATTTAGGGAGACTTCTTATGAACTCCACTTTGGAAATACTGAAATGAATAAAATGGAGCTCTCTTGCCATCAGACATGTGAGACTTCTTTTTTCTAACAAATCCCAAGAAGTGTCTATATATTTACTGGAGAATTCCCCTTCCTCTGTTTGACAAGCATAGAATGATGCAATTGGAATTTTGAGAAGAGTTCAAAGAAATTTTGGTGCTAAATTGGTGGCAATAATGAGCAACAGTTTCTTAGCAGCAAGCTGTAATAAGACACATTTGGTGAAACTAAAAGCATTAGTGATATGTAACTAGAAACCATTTTGGAAAAACTATTTTTACTCTGATTTCCAACCTCTTTCTAATCCAAGCCCATGGCATCCTGGGTATATTCAGTCTTTCACCCCTTCGTTTCCAGCCTTGGTCTTGAAGCCTGCAGTCAGGATGCTGTTGATGTCCGGAATGAACAAGATCACCCTTTTGTGAACATCTTTTTAAGAAGGGAATTATGGCAGCCAAGAAGGAAATCTATAAACCTAAGCACCTGGCCCTGCAGACAAGATGGAAAGCTATGTAATTTCTTGTCTCAAGGCTTGGAGAAGTGAAGGAGGAGGTTCAGGATCTCTATGACGACCTCCACCTGTCCCCTGAGATCATGCTTGCCATCTTACATCCTCTCAAGATTAGCAGGGCTTGGCTCAAAGATCTAGAAGGCCAGTGACTTGCAAGACTTACAAGAGGGACCTTCCACAGAGAAACTCCCAGACAGGATGCCACTGCATATTAGTGTAGAGGCAGATTTTGTTGTCATGGTCAACCACTTCAGAAAAGGTAGAAGGGATTGTTTTGTGCCAACTAAACTTGTAGCCAGAAAAAAAAAACTCACAAAAACAAAAACAAAAAAAAAAAACACAAAAAACCAAAGCAAAGCCAAGAAAACAATCTTTCTCTCCTTTCCCTCATCTAAATACCAATGCACCTTTAAAAGAAGCACAAATTCCACCTCATCTACAAAGATTTTCTAAAGTGATTCGAAAGGCGTCTTTGGTCCCTGAATTCTAACTGTAGTTCCAATTTGTACTATATTCATGTGACAGTTATATAATAATAGTCTTGTGATTCCTCTTTCATTTGCTGTATTAACATGCCATTTGAAGTAAAATTATTTTTAAAAATGAGTTCACGTCTTGTCTCTAAGATTAGAATGTAAACTGTTTGAGGGGAAAAGAAGTTTTATAATTTTTGTTTTTTTCACAGCATACAATGCAATGCTTTGAAAATTGTGTGTTCCTTAAATCTTAATACATATGGATTCAAGTGAAGAGCTTAGAATGATAAGAGCAAATAATTACATTGTGTGACTTTGTAGACTGTACTGTTTAATCTGAATGCTTATTTCCATGCTGAGTTCTCAAAGACACCGATTTAATGAGGTAATTCTAATTGATTTAAAGTAAAATGAAAGTATTTGGAACGGAAAACTGTTGGCACTTTATAATAGCATGTAATAAGTTTATAGACTTTGAAGCAGTATTTTTAATCTTGGCATTTGTTTTAGAATGTGTTTTATTTCACACTACTTTTTTTAACTACGTGTGAATATTGGATTATTGAACTGAAGAGTTCATAATACTCTCATCATTTGTCAGTAAAGTGTTTGGAAACCCTGGTATTAGATAGGACAAGTTGTGATTCATATTGCTGCTATTTAATCTTTCTTGCAACAGTCATCTGGAGACAGTGAAATGTAAGCAATAGCTCAAAATTAAGGCAAAGTGTGACACTTTATCCAGACAAATGAGCTAGATGGCACGCTATTAAACACTGTGCCTTGGGAGGCAAGCGTTTGGGTTAGGGATTAGTATGTCCAAATCCTACCTGGGTTCCATTTCCAGCTGTCTCCTGAACCAGTTTCCTGCTAAAGCTGACCTTGGGAGAAAGAAGTGGTAGCTCAAATAGTTCCTGTTGCTCATGTAGGAGACATGGGTTTAGTTCTCAAGCGACTCCTGGTTTTAGCCCCAGGCAGTGGCCTTTTGAACATTTGTGGAATTAACCGGCAGATTGGAGCTCTCTATCTCTCAAATAAATCAATTTTAAAAATACCGACTCTTGCTTTATTTCCATCTGTATGCATGACTATGTTCCTCACTATTCCAAATAAAAATTAAGATAATTACACTTTAGAAATGAATGTTAGGAGGCCGACGCCGCGGCTCACTAGGCTAATCCTCCACCTTGCGGCGCCGGCACACCGGGTTCTAGTCCCGGTCGGGCGCCGGATTCTGTCCCGGTTGCCCCTCTTCCAGGCCAGCTCTCTGCTGTGGCCCGGGAGTGCAGTGGAGGATGGCCCAAGTGCTTGGGCCCTGCACCCCATGGGAGACCAGGAGAAGCACCTGGCTCCTGCCTTCGGATCAGCGTGGTGTGCCGGCCACAGCGCGCTGGCCGCGGAGGCCATTGAGGGGTGAACCAAGGGCAAAAGGAAGACCTTTCTCTCTGTCTCTCTCTCTCACTGTCCACTCTGCCTGTAAAAAAAAAATGAATATTAGGTAGAACTATATGAAATTGCCAATGTTATATATTTTTGACTTAACAAAATGTTAATATTGTATGTTTCAATCCACATAATTTTAGCTGTGTGTACACTCCTTGAAAAAAAAAAGGTCCTACGAATATCTTTTCGCTCTTATGAATCCATATTTAATTTTATTTAAAATGTGTATCTATGGTTGACTCTGGGCTAAGTGCTGAGTTTCATTTTTATTTTTTTCTCTTATAGTTGGAGTGATACAGGGAAGAATATTCACAAGAGATTTATAATGCTTTCCTTAAAGCATCTAATGTTCACATTTGGAATTTAGCATTTTTTAGCTTTCAGTTCTTTTAGCATCTGTCCTTACCACACTGCTAAGAAAACTCCCCAGTCTAGAACCAGGGACGTCAGAAATATTTTTTCTTTGCTTGGTTAGCCCAACGGAAGCAGCAACATCTATGATGTGAAAATGTGAGGGAAGAAGTCATTTGAATAAAGAAAGTTATGATTAAAGGATATCACAAAAAACATATTTATTTGATTAAAGATGAAATGAAATGATAATGTTGAGGGCTGATTTTAAGGTGTTTCATAAGGATCAGATGGCAGAGATTCAAATGACAGAAGTCTGGTGGAAACTTTTAGCTAAAAGCACAAGTAACAACATAATAGGAAATGTGACAGGTCTTAAGCAGTTTGCTGGAACAGTGAAGAATTTGCCCCAGACACTGTGCATATGAAGATTTAAAACAAAGAACTTTATCACATTCTCTGTGTACAAAGTGTGTGCATGGACCTATAACATCTGAGGTGGCCTGTGAAACCCATATGTTTGTTGGGTATTCTATCTGCAAGACTAAATTTACACCAGTGAGTGATTTTTTTATTATGTAAAGATATTTGCATTGGACAAAGTTAATATAAAGTGACTAAGTTAAAACAGCCAAACTGAGCTTCTGTTTCCAATTTGTCTCTGTGAGGAGATTAAAGTCTCTGTTAAAGATTAAGAAACTACTACAGGCTATGCATACTACATTCTTAAATGTCACCAATGTCTGACAGTTCTAAATAAAAATTATTTCCCACAGATTTTGCAGGATATTTAATCAGTTGCTCAAATAAGCAAATATTTTCCATTTATTTCTGAGAAGTTAAAATTAATAGTAATACGTAATTTAAAATCTTAATTCACACCCCATGAGAGTAAATACTTCCATCAGACGTACATGCAGTTATTGCCCATTGTTTGACATCTAAAGAAACATGTTTTTTCAGATTTACTTTGATGCATATATAAAATGCATTGAGTTATGAAAGTAAAAGTATAAATATTCCAGTAAATGTGATACATATAGATATAAAACATTCTTTAGCTTAAAAACTTTTTTCTGTAGGCAAGAGTACTACATTTACCTTCTCCAATTATTATTTAGATCTACAAACTTAAAGAAGGACAAGGTAACCGCTACCTAATGTTGGAATAACAAGGGAATAGTCTAGATATACAGGAGGGAGAGTATGTACTGGAATCAGGCACTATGGCTTCAACACCTGACTCCTTTGGTTGAGTGCTTCTGCATCCTTGTACAGTTATTTAGTTTCTGCAAGAATCAGTGTTTTCTTTTGTAAAATGTAAATAACTTTGCCTCTCTCCTAGAATTTTTATGAAGATTAAATGAATTTAATAGATGAAAGCTCTTAAAAGAGTGCCTGTGTTGTCCACACCATTAGAAATTGTCAATAAATGCTAGCTGTTCTTATTACAGCCTACAATTCTCAGGAAAATGTACTTTTAAAGCTTAAGAATTTTGCTTAAAAGTTCAATAATTTAAAAACACTATTTTGTTGTCTTCAAATACAGACAGAAAAATAAGGACTAAAGAGATTTTTGAATTAGAAAAGAAGTGGTAGAATTATACCCATACCACTTACAAATACTTTGGGAGTGCTAAGTGACTGTGTTTGCAGATGGAAGCTTTGGGAAGTAGAGTTCTTTGGGGTATTGAGGGTGGGACCTCATAAGTGTCTTTGGAAGAAGAAGCCCTTATTGCTTTCTGTCTCTCTCTGCCGTGTAAGGACATAATGATAAGGTTGACATAAGGTGGAGAGAGACCCCACACCAGGAAGTGAATCAGCTGACACCTTGATCTTCTATTGCCCAGCCTCTAGAACTGGGACATGTAAATGTCTGTTCTGTAAACCACCTGGTCTATGGTCTTTTGTTAGAGCAATCTGAGCAGACTAATACAGGAGACAACCAGAACTTTAACCAGGATCATTTCATTTTATGCATGTTAATATAAAAGGAACAGATTTCATGTAGTCTTATACAATTTTTATAATTTCAAGAATCTAATTTTTCTCTCTCTCTTCTTTCTTCTTCCTTCCTTCCTTAATTTCTATTTTGAGATATTATATTTTTAATTTACATATAGTCAAAGGCTTAATGCTCCACTAAATAAACAGTTCAACAAGTGAAAAGTAAAAAGACCCTAGTTCAGTGAAAGTATAGATAAGGGCGATAAGCAATAATAAAATGAAAAGGTGTCAATTTTATTCATATACAGTAAATGTTAAAGTAATCACAGATCATTAAAGTTATAGTAGTAGATCATTCCTATAAAATAAAATAAAAATAATTTAAAAGAGAATGTTATGATTTCCTGCTTAATTCTCTCCATTATAATTGAATAAACTCATGTAATTGCAATTGTATTCTTTATTTCTTTTTTTTTATTTTTATTTTTATTTATTTATTTTTTTATTTTTTGACAGGCAGAGTGGACAGTAAGAGAGAGAGACAGAGAGAAAGGTCTTCCTTTGCCGTTGGTTCACTCTCCAATGGCCGCCGCGGCCGGCGCGCTGCGGCCGGCGCGCCGCACTGATCCGATGGCAGGAGCCAGGAGCCAGATGCTTTTTCCTGGTCTCCCATGGGGTGCAGGGCCCAAGCACCTGGGCCATCCTCCACTGCACTCCCTGGCCACAGCAGAGAGCTGGCCTGGAAGAGGGGCAACCGGGACAGAATCCGGCGCCCCAACCGGGACTAGAACCCGGTGTGCCGGCGCCGCTAGACGGAGGATTAGCCTAGTGAGCCGCGGCGCCGGCCATGTATTCTTTATTTCGAAACTACCATTGTCCTATGCTAATCATTTGTAAAACTTAAAGAACAAAACTCCAAAAACAAAAAAAAAAATGGTAACCACACACTTCAAAGTAATAAATTAGTGAGAATTCCAATGTTAATAGTATATCATTCTTAACAATTTGTTTGACAAAGATATAAAAATTCGATGAAACTATACTTGCAGCAATACTGATGTACACAGACATTTGTTTTTTGTTGTTTTTGGTTTTTGATTTTTTAAAAAAATTTAGCTCTAACATATATGGGAGAAATGCAGAATTTGTCTTTTTGTGTCTGGCTTACAGGCCTAACATTTTAAGTACTCTTGATAGTTACAGCGAAATTTTTTAATACTTTATTTTGATGGGGCTGGCACTGTGGTGCAGCAGTGAAAGCCCCAGCCTGCAGCACCAGCATCCTTTATGGGCGACAGTTCAAGTCCTTGTGGGGTTTTCAAATGAGAAGACAGAACATGGGCGCGTCCATTCTAAGAGTGCGTCTCTGGAGAAATATGTACTCCCACCTTTATTTAGAGGGTACCACCAAGTCTACAAGCCAGCAGGCATGTAGGCAAGGTTACACATCAACTTAAGGATCTGTGAAAAGGGATTCAGTCTGGGGGTCTAAGCTAGGGATTAGAGCTGTGTTGTAAATCTTCAGAGACAGGCCCATTTAGATGCTCTTACAAATTTACACATCCCCGAAAATATTACTGCTACCAATTCATGTCCATTAGTCCCTTGCTGCTCCCACTGCCACATTCCTTTGGGGTGGGTGTGCCCACGCCGGCCTGTTTTGGTGTGAGCAGAAACTGTGACTGTTTGTTTAATTTTGGGGCGGGGGTGTGCCCCGCTGAGAAGCACTTATGCAGCATCTCTACAAGTCCTGGCTGCTCCTCTTCTGAACCAGCTCTCTGCCATGGCCTGGGAAAGCAGTGGAAGATGGTTGAAATCCTTAGGGCCCTGCACCTGCATGGGAGACCTGGAAGAGGCTCCTGGCTCCCAGCTTTGGATCAGCCCAGTTCTGGCAGGTGCGGTCATTTGGGAGTGAACCAATAGAATGCAAGACTGACTGTTGCATAGGGAGATTACTGATGCCATAAACAGGAGTGTCAATTTGTAAAGTCAACAACAGGAGTCACTGTGCACTTACTCCTCATGTAGGATCTCTGTCCTTAATGTGCTGTACAATGAGGCTTAATGCTATAACGAGTACTCAAACAGTATATTTCACTTTGTGTTTCTATGGGGGTGCAAACGATTGAAATCTTTACTTAATGTACACTAAACTGATCTTCTGTAAAAAAAAAAAAAAAAAAAGAAATTATCAATTCCCAACTTGACTCTCACTGGGATTAAACATGACAAGAGGTCTGATCTGATTTCATCATCATTTAAAAAAAAATCATCTATTATTTTTCACTTTATGTTTCTGTGTGGGAGCAAACTGTTGAAATCCTTACTTAAGGTATACTAAGCTGATCTTCTGTATATTAAGATAATCGAAAATGAATCTTGATGTGAATGGAAGGGGAGAGGGAGTGGGAAAGGGGAGGGTTGTGGGTGGGAGGGACGGTATGGGGGGGGGAAGCCATTGTAACCCATGAGTCGTACTTTGGAAATTTATATTCATTAAATAAAAGATAAAAAAAAAAAAAAGACTGACTGACTTCTGTCTCTGGCTCTACCTATCTCTGCAGCTGTTTCAAATAAATAAAATAAGTCTAAAAAAAAGTAAATTCCTTACCAAAAGATTGGCTTCATAGAAATGGTTTTTAAGGGGCAGGCATAGTGGCATAGAGAGGAAAGCTGCTGCAGCCCCGGCATCCCATTTGGACATTGGTTTGATCCGTGGCTGCTCCATGTCCAATCCAGCTCCCAGCTAATGTGCCTGAGAAAGCAGTGGATGATGGCCCAAGTGCTTGAGCCCCTCACCCATTTGGGAGACAGGCAGAAGCTACTGGCTCTTGGCTTCAGATCTGCCCAGCTCTGGCCATTGTGCCCATTTGCTGAGTGAACCAGAGGATGAACGATCTCTCTCTGTGTCTCTCCTTCTCTCTGTTTACTCTGTCTTTCAAATAAATAAATGAATCATTACAAAGAAACAAATGGTTTTTAAGATGAATTGGGGAGGATCAATAAAGGTAAAAAATTTGCTGATTCTGACTGCAAAAAGGCTATGCTAAATGTAGAGAAAATTTAGGTGATTACAAAAAGAAATATAGTAAATTATAAAAGTGAGGTAGAATGAAAAGTTAAGGACAAAGTTACACTAGTTAGCAGAACATCCTGAAATGCAATTAAAAATAAATGAGGGTCCGGCGCCGCAGCTCAATAGGCTAATGCTCCGCCTGCAGCGCTGGCACCCCAGGTTCTAGTCCTGGTCGGGGCGCCAGATTCTGTCCTGGTTGCTCCTCTTCCAGTCCAGCTCTCTGCTGTGGTCTGGGAGTGCAGTGGAGGATGGCCCAAGTGCTTGGGCCCTGCACCCCATGGGAGACCAGGAGAAGCACCTGGCTCTTGGCTTTGGATCAGAGCTGTGCGCTGGTCACAGCGGCCATGGGGGGGGGGTGAACCAACGGCAAAGGAAGACCTTTCTCTCTGTCTCTCTCTCTCACTATCCACTCTGCTTGTCAAAAAAATGTTTAAAAAAATAAATGAGGAAGAAAATAATTGACACTATCAAATTGACTAAGAAAAAAAAAGCATGTGATAAAAGGAAAGAGGATTTTTGTTTTACCCAAAAATTTTTTATTTAAATATACAAACTTCATGCATTTCATAAATACAACTTTAGGAATATAGTGATTCTTTGCACACAGCCCACCCTCCCACTCACACTCCCACCCTTCTTCTTCCTCACTCTCCTATTTCCATTCTTAATTTTTTTTTTGACAGGCAGAGTGGATAGTGAGAGAGAGAGACAGAGAGAAAGGTCTTCCTTTTGCTGTTGGTTCACCCTCCAATGGCCACCGCGGCCGGCGCACCACGCTGATCCGAAGGCAGGAACCAGGTACTTCTCCTGGTTTCCCATGGGGTGCAGGGCCCAAGCACTTGGGCCATCCTCCACTGCACTCCCTGGCCACAGCAGAGAGCTGGCCTGGAAGAGGGGCAACCGGGACAGAATCTGGTGCCCCGACTGGGACTAGAACCCGGTGTGCCAGCGCCGCAAGGTGGAGGATTAGCCTATTGAGCCATGGCGCCAGCCATCCATTCTTAATTTTTACTAAGATCTGTTTTCAATTAACTTTATTTACAAAAGATTAACTCTATACTAAGTAAAGAGTTCAACAAATTCTATGGAAAAAAAAAAACTCTTCCTTAACAGTAGAGACAAAGGCTGTTCAAAGCCATCACATCTCAAAGTGTCAATTTCATTTCTATAGATCACCTTTGAAATACTCTATGAGTTAGCACAGATCATAGAGAACATGTGATATTTGTCCTTTTGGGACTGGCTTACTTCACTAAGTATGATATTTTCTAGTTGCATCTATTTTGTTGCAAACAACAGGATTTCATTTTTTAATTGCTGTGTAGGATTTCATGGTGTACATATGCTATAATTTCTTTATCCAGTCTTCAGTTGACAGACATTTGGGTTAATTTCATATCATAGTTATTGTGAATTGAGCTGCAATAAACATGGGGTTACAGATAATTCTTTTATATGTTGATTCATTTCACTTGGGTAAAATCCCAAGCGTGAGATGGCTGGGTCATATGGTAGGTCTATATTCAGATTCCTGAGGTATCTTGATACTGTCTTCCACAGTGCCTGTACCAGTTTACATTCCCACCAACAGTGGATTAGGATAGTTTTTTCATACATCCTCACCAGCATTTGTTGTTTATTGATTCCTGTATGAGAGGCATTACAGCTGGGGGAGGAGGTGGAACCTCAGTTTGGTTTTGATTTGCATTTCCCACAGATAGTGATTCAGAACATTTTTTCATGTGTCTGAGCATTTTTTAATTGGTCATTCAGATATCTTTTAAAAAATGCCCATCAATTCCTTTGCCCATTTCTTAACTGGGTTTGTTTTGTTGTTGAGTTTCTTGAGATTCTAGATACTAATCTTTTATCAGTTGCATAGCTTGCAAATATTTTCTCCCATTCAGTCAGTCACCTCTTCACTATGCTGAGTGTTTCTTTTGCAGTGCAGAAGCCTTTCAATTTGATGCAATGCCATTTCTCAGTTTTGGCTTTGATTTCCTGTGCCTTTTCAGTCTTTATCAAGAACTCTTTGCTTATGCCAATGTCTTGCAGAGTTTCCCAAATGTTCACTATTAATTTGATGGTATTAGATAATAGATTTAAGTCTTTGATCAATTTTGAGTGGATTTTCGTGTAAGGAGTATTGGATTTGCTTCATACTTCTGCATGCAGTGATGCAGTTTTCCCAGCACCATGTGTTGAAGAGGCCGTCCTTGCTTTAAGGATTTATTTTAGCTCCTTTGTCAAAAGTAAGTTGGTTGTAGGTGCAGGGATTCTTTTCTGGAGTTTCTATTCTGTTTCATTGTTCCAAACTCTTTCATGAGTTCCAATAGCCTCTTAGTGTTGTCTTTGCATCTTCTCTATATAGGATCATGTCATCTGCAAATAGGGATAGTTTGCTACCTCCTTCCCAATTTGGATCCCTTTGATTTCTTTTTCTTGCCTAATGGCTCTGGCTAAAACTTCCACGACTATATTGAATAGCAATAGTGAGAATGGACATACTTGTCTGGTTCCAGATCTCAGTGGGAATGCTTCCAACTTTTCCCCATTCATTAAGATGCTGGCTGTAAACTTGTCATAAAGTATCTTGATTGTGTTGAGGAATGTTCCTTCTACACCCAATTTGCTTGGAGTTTTCATCCTGAAAGTATGTTGTATTTTATCAAATGATTTCTCTGTATCTATTGAAATAATCATATGGTTTTTGTTCTTCAATTTGTTAATGTGATACATCACATTGATTGATCTGTGAATGTTGTACCATCCCTGCATATGAGGAATAAATCCCATTTGTTCTAGGTGAATAATCTTTATGATGTTTTGTTGTGTTCAAATGGCTAATATTTTGTTGAGAATTTTTGCATCTGTGTTCATCAGGGAAATTGGTCTGTAGTTCTCTTTCTTTGCGGTATATTTTTCTGGTTTAGGAATTTCTGTGATGGTGGCTTCATAGAAAGAATTTGGGTGGATTCCCTCCCTTTCAAGTGTTTTTAATAGCTTGAGAAGAATTGCAGTTAATTCTTCCTTAATTGTCTGGTAGAATTCAGCAGAGAAGTCATCCAGTCTTGGGCTTTTGTTTGTTGAGAGATTTTTATTATTGATTCAATTTCCATCACGGTTATTTGTCTGTTTAAGTTTTCTATGTCTTTATGGCTCAATTTAGGTAGGTTGTATGTGTCTGGGAATCTATTTCTTCTAGGCTTCTCGATGTATTGGCATATTGCTCTTTATAGTAATTTCTGATGATTCTTTTATTTCTCAGGTGTCTATTGTTACATTTTCTTTTCCATGTCTAATTTTATTGATTTGGCTCTTACCCCTCCTTTTTTGGTTAGTTGGGTCAATGATGTGTCAATTTTATGTATTTTTTCAGAAAATCAGCTTTTTGTTTCACTGATTTTTTTGTATGCTTCTTTTTTTGGTTTCCATTTTGTTTATTTCTTCTCTAATTTTTATTATCTTTTCTCCTATGACTTTTGGGTTTGTTTTTCTGTTTTTCTTCTAGGTCCTTGAGATGCATTGACAGCTTATTTATTTGGTGCCTTTCAAATTTCTTGATGTATACACCAATTGGTATAAACTTTTTCTTAACATTGTTTTTGCTGTATCCCACAAGTTTTGATATATTGCATTGTCATCTTCATTCATTTCCAGAAATTTTTTTATTTCTCTTTTGGATTTCTTCTATGACCGACTTTATTTAGGAGCATGTTTTTCACTCTCCATATGTTTTCATATTCCTGAGTTTCTGATTTCCAGCTTCAGCTCATTGTGGTAAGAGAAGATGCATTACCATGCATTTTGATTTGTTGAATTTGCTGAGACTTGTTCTATGGCCTAGCATGTGGTCAATTCTAGAGAAAATTCAGTACACTGATGAGAAGAAGGTATATTCTGCAACTATAGGAATAAAAGTTCTGTAGATATTCATTAGGTTCATTTGGTCTATAGAGTCAATTAACTTGTTTTCTTGCTGATTTTCTGTCTTTTTGAGCTGTCTATTGCTGAAATTGGGATATTGAAATTTCCTGTTACTATTGTATTGGAGTTTATGTCTCCCTTTAGATCCATTAACAGTTCTTTTAAATAGCCAGCTTCCCTGTAATTAGGTGAATATTTGTTTATTATAGTCACATATGCCTGTCGAATTAATCCCTTAATCATTACACAGTGCCTTTCTTGTCTCTTAACAGTTTTTGTGTTAAAGTCTATTTTGTCTGATACTAAGATGTCTACACTGGCCATTTTTTGGTTTATGTTAACATGGAATATCTTTTTCTACCCTTTCATGTTCAGTCTGCATGTATATTTTTTGGTGTGATATTCTTCTCATAGGCTGCAAATGGGTGGGTGTTGATTTTTAATCCATTAGGCCAGTCTGTATCGTTGGAGAGTTGAGGCCATTTACATTCAAGGTGACTATTGATAAGTAACAACTTGGTTCTTCCATTGTTCCATAAATATTCCTATTGTTTACTTTGGATTTTTTTGTACTTTTACTGGATAATTTTGCACCCTCACCTTATTTTGTAGTGATGACCATGTTTCTGTGTTTCTGTGTATAGCTCATTCTTAAGCATCTTTTATAAGGTTGGACAAGTGTTGACAAATTTTCTCAATTTCTCTTTGTTATGGAAGGTCTTTATTTCACTGTCATTTGTAAATGAGAGCTTTGTAGGGAGCAGTGTTCTGGGCTGACAGTTTTTTTTTCTCTTAAGCCTTGGACTATGTCTAGCCATTCTCTCCTAGCCTGGAGACTTTCTGATGAGAAGTTGGCTGTGAGTCTAATTGGAGATAGGTCCTCTGACAATGATCTGGCATTTCTTTCATGCACATTTTAGAATCTTTTCTTTATGTTTCACTGTGGTGAGTTTAACTACAATGTGTCATGGTGAAAATTTTTCCTTGTTCTATGTGCTTCCTGTACTTCTTTCTCCTTGTTCTATGTGCTTCCTGTACTTCTTTCTCCAAATTGGGGAATTATTTCACTACAAAGGCCTTTTAATCCATTCTCTCTTTCCATGCCTTCAGCAACTGCTAGGACACATATATTAGGTTGTTTGATAGTACTCCTTGAATCCCCAACAGTAGTTTTTAGCATTCTAATTTCTTATTTTATTTCATCTTGAAATAACTGAACCTTTCTCTGTAACTTGTTACCTTATTTAGTAATGTACTTCTCATCAAGAACTTTGTGTTTATTATATCCAAGCTAAATCTCTCTTGCAATAGTTTAGGCTCATGTTTCTTATTTTTGTTCTTGGTAGAGTGTAACAACAACTATTAACAATTTACATAATATCCTAATATGTATTATTCTTCATACTCTACCATCTGCAAACTAGGATAGAACTATGATTTTTTAATTTTTATCTCATAAACCATCAGGGAAAAATTAAAACAACAATGTATTATATTCACATATCTCTTAGAAAATCCAGAGCAATGACAGCATAAATGCTGCAAGGATGTAGCACAACAGTCATTGCTGGTGGAAATGCAAAATAATGCAGCCACTTTCACAGATAGTTTGACCATTCTTATGAAACTAAGTAAACTCTTACCATTTGATCTAACAATTGTACTCCTTGATATTTGCCCAAAGGAGTTTAAAACTTAACATCCAAACTAAAATCTACACATGGATGCTTATAACAGTTTTATTTATCTATAATTTTCAAAACTTGGAAGCAACCAAGAAGTCCTATAGTAGATGGATAGGTAAATAACCTGTAATACATTCAGACAATGGAATATTAATCAGTGCCAAAAGGAATACATTATCAAGCCATGAAAAGCATTGAGGAAACTTAAATGTATATTACTAGATGAAACAAATCAATCTAAAAAGTCTGTGATACCAAGTATATGATGTCTGGAAAAATTAAAACCATGGAGCTAGTAAAAAGGAGTAGTGATTACTAGGAGTTGGGGGAGAGGGAAGAATGTGTAAGCAGGGCACAAGAATGTAAAGGGCAGTTCAGCTACTCTGTATGCTGCCACAGTGGTGGCTGTGTGTCCTTGTACATTTGTCCAGACCTACAGAATGTACAACATCAGAATAGAACACTAATGAGGGATAATGATGTATCATTGTATGCTGATCAGTCGTAACAAATGACCACTCTGGGGTTGGGGGCATTGATAATGCTTGAGGCTATGTGTTTGTGGGGACAGGGCCCACATGGGGAAATCTTTGTACCTTTCTTTCAATTTTGCTGTGAATCTAAAATTACTCTAAAAATAAAGCTTTAATAAAAAGATCCTTAATAAATGAAAGTTTGACTACTGGGAAAACTAACAACAAACATTGATGTTGAATTTACATTGGATAAAGATCCATCTTCAGTGTGAAAATCAAAATAGTTTATTTTGTGAAAAAAGATCACTTCAACAGCTTTGTAAAATTACTTTTTAAATAATATTTTTGTAATGTCATTTATGAAAAGTTATTAGAGATACATAGACAGTATTCAAATGTAATTATTTTCATTTATGTAAATGACACCTTAATGTTACTTTCAGAAAGGTGAAGGTTAAGTGCAGTAAATATCAGTTAGAGCAATATAGTTTGCAAGTGAAATTAGCAAGATTTTAATAAGTCTCTGAAGTGTGAACTAAAGATAAGAATAAAAATGTTCCAAACAAAAATTTCCTTAAAAGGTCAAGGTTTTAAAGTCATAGTACTGACAATCGTTTCTGCATGCAAGATGAGTACATATACATGTAAGAATAAAAGACATTAAAACACAGAGCACAGGATGTGGTAAAGTACTTTGATTGTGACAAATTCAGGTACCATTTCAAACTTTTTCACTCTGTACAAATATGCCATTGGTATGATTTGGGGAGAATCAAGCCCAATAACAAGTCTTAGAGAGTATGTTGTTGCCAGTGCCGTGGCTCAATAGGCTAATCCTCCGCCTTGGGGCACCGGCACACCGGGTTCTAGTCCCGGTCGGGGCACCGGATTCTGACCTGGTTGCTCCTCTTCCAGGCCAGCTCTCTGCTGTGGCCAGGGAGTGCAGTGGAGGATGGCCCAGGTCCTTGGGCCCTGCACCCCATGGGAGACCAGGAGAAGTACCTGGCTCCTGCCTTCAGATTGGCACGGTGCACAGGCCACAGCGTGCCGGCTGCGGAGGCCATTGGAGGGTGAACCAACGGAAAAGGAAGACCTTTCTCTCTGTCTCTCTCTCTCACTGTCCACTCTGCCTGTCAAAAAAAAAAAAAAGTATGTTGTTTGGATTTAAGATTTGAAAGCTGCAAAACAGCACATGCAGTGTGATGACATTTATGTAAAAACACAAAGAATTCAGATTTTCCTGGAGCATGAGTGGAGATGATGTGGTTAACTCTGGAGAAGGCGAGAAGATACAGAATGGTGCATTTGTTGTGTTTTTAACTTGAAAAACAATATTCTGAATAAAAAATGATAAAATATTCACATCATTTAATCCTGTTGTATTAGTTTCCAAACCAGTCTGTGTGTTTGAACATTTTATTTTAAAGATTAAGTTTCAGGGGCCGGCACTGTGGCGCAATGGGTTAAAGCCCTGGCCTGAAGCGCCGGCATCCCATATGGGCGCTGGTTCTTGTCCCGACTACTCATCTTCTAATCCAGCTCTCTGCTATGGCCTGGGAAAGCAGTAGAAGATGGCCCAAGTCCTTGGGCCCCTGCACCTGCATGGGAGACCTGGAAGAAGCTCCTGGCTCCTGGCTTCAGATCGGCACAGCTCCAGCCATTGCGGCCATCTGGGGAGTGAACCATTGGATGAAGACCTCTCTCTCTGTCTCTACCTCTCTCTGTAACTCTGTTTTTCAAATAAATAAACAACTCTTTACAAAAAAGATTAAGTTTTAAATATGGAGTAAAAATTGCAAACCATAAACAGTGTGTACCATTGCTAATAATTTTACTAAACATTTTACTTATATTATTCATTAAATTTTCTCAACTACCATATGAGGAAGGCACTATTATAGGCAATGTTTTATGATGAAAATTTGGAAAGTTAGAGACATTCTCCATATTGTTAGTTACTATATTATTGAAATCTAGGAAAGTGTCCAGTTGCTGGGACACTGTTATGATTGAAATGAAATAAATATAAGACAAATATATATTTATATATGTATATATTTCTCTGTATATAGCAGTGGATGAAACAAATTGTGCTTTCTCAGAGCTTATTCTGGTTATAGAAACAGACAACAAAAAACATAAAATAGATTAATTGAGAGAAAGTTGGGGCAGGCATTTGTTGTAGCAGTTGAGATACTTATTCTGCTTTATTTCCACATTCTAATGTTGATGGACATTTGGGGTCTTTTCAGTTTTGAGCTATGATGAGTAATGATACATTCACATTAATATCTTTCCGAAAAACTTAATTTGTTTATCTGAGAGGTAGATAGATGCACGCACAAAAACAGATACAAGAAAGAGAGAGAGAGAGAGGGAGAGAGAGATCGTCTATCCATTGGTGTAGATGGAATTTAAAGCGGAGATTGGACTCTTGTAGGCTTCCCAAGTGGCATCTGAACTACTTTGGGTTTCTTCCCTCTTAGGTATCTTGTTGGATATGCCAACCTTCAAACTCCCAACGGCTAAATTATGTTTTAGGCTTCTTTCTCAAGCTGACTGATGAAGTAATGTCTCTCCTCTCCTTTTGAAAAAAGCAGACTGGCTTGCTTACTTATTGCTGTAAAAAGCAGTGGATCTGCCAAACACAGTTTTCCTGACTTGCAACACAAATCTATTGCTTGTATTGCACCCAGTGGGGTCTGGTGCATTGGCCTGGGGGACCTAGGGGCACGGAGAACCAATACAAATATGCTGATGCATAGTGCTGATGCTTAGGATGTTTTCTGGGCTGTGAGTAATAATGACATTTGTCACTGACCCAGGAATCTCATCTCTGTAACAGATTAATCAATCTGCTTCTAAGTAGGATAAAAATATTCCTGATGTGATAGTGTCAGTGAGGTGGGTACTTTGAATTCAAATCCAGGTCCTTCTGGTTACAGATCCTAGCTTTTAAACACTTTGAGCATTGTGCCTTATTCATATGCAATTAATTGTATTTAAATGCCAACTAATTTTAAAGATCCTTAACATTTCTATGCATTGTCAATGAATGATTTATTTAATTTATTTTAGATAAATTATTTCTTCTGTCATGGTATCATTGGCTATCAGATTTCTCAGGTATATTAATATTATTACTTTTTATTTGACAGGTGGAGTTATAGACAGTGAGAGAGAGATACAGAGAGAAAGGTCTTCCTTCTGCTGGTTCACTCCCCAAATGGCCGCTATGGCCGGTGCTGTGCCGATCCACAGCCAGCAGCCAGATGCTTCTCACTGGTATCCCATGTGGGTGCAGGAGCCCAAGCACTTGGGCCATCCTCCACTGCCTTCCCAGGCCACAGCAGAGAGCTGGACTGGAAGAGGAACAACCGGGACTAGAACCCGGTGCCATATGGGATGCTGGTGCCGCAGGCGGAGGATTAACCAAGTGAGCCACGGTGCTGCCCCTCAGGTATATTATTTTATATCTCATAAACAAGTCATAAATTTGGTGAGTATTCCCCATTATTGATACTCAATAACATCATATTTAAATTATAATAAAGTAAAAGCAAACTGTATTTCTCATTTTCATTCATTTATTCTTTCATATTTATATTACCCATTTGTTATATTCTTATTCTATATGATACTGGCAAGATTACAAATATTATGACACAATCTCTGTTGTTGAAATGCTTAATGTGATTTCTTCTTTTCTGTTCCTGGGTTTATTGGCTCATGAGCATGAAAAATATGCTCAGAACTGATGCTGATGGCCAAACTGTGACTTCATTGGCATTCATTTCCAAGTTTATTAGGGAGTTCTATTACCCAATAATGTGCAACAAAAGCAAGAATACATTATCAATGGGTCTTATCTGTATTGGTCTCTTATACTTTGTTGAGCTATAGTTTGAAACTTATGAACAGTTCCATTATAAGGCAAAGCAAATAATCTGTTTTCTTTTAAATATAAATCAGATTCATTCATTTTGCCTCAGATTTTCCTCTCTTTGTGGTACTGCCTACTCTTGTTTTATCTGTATTTTAGCTCAGTTATAGTTTCTGAACTGATCCTGATATAGTTGAAGTGGAAGTATGTTAATGGTCTTACTCCCCAGCTTAAAATAACCCATTAAATATGGGACGTGATGGCAGTCAGTATTAAAACTCAAGTTGATTTCCCTGAATCCTCTCTGAAACAAATAAAATCTGAGAATAAGATTTAGGAACCTAAAATTTCCTTGGAGTTACCTTAAACATTTCACCCTTTACATGCACAAATTGGCTTGTCTGCAGAATTGAACTTAAACTTTGGTCTTCTTAGTTCCACTTGGTTAATTCAGTCCCTTTAAAACCAGAGCTCATCCCTGAACCTTGATTTTAAGGAAGGAAGGGGATCTAACTTCTTGATGTCTATGGTTTACAAATATATTTAATTTTAAAACTTTTTTGTTAAAAACACAGAAGCTACTCATATTAACATGTTTCCAAATTGTTTTGAGGTAAAAAATCTTGAAATATACTTTGTATTTGTTTTTGTTTAAAGGTACATGTTATCATGCTCTAGTTTATCAGTTACACTATTATCTCTGATCCAAGGTATAAGGTTTTTTTTTTTTTTTTTTTTTTTTTTGACAGGCAGAGTGGACAGTGAGAGAGAGAGAGAGAGACAGAGAGAAAGGTCTTCCTTTTCCGTTGGTTCACCCTCCAATGGCCTCCGCGGCCGGCACGCTGCGGCTGGTGCACCACGCTGATCCGAAGCCAGGAGCCAGGTGCTTCTCCTGGTCTCCCATGGGGTGCAGGGCCCAAGGACTTGGGCCATCCTCCACTGCTCTCCCAGGCCATAGCAGAGAGCTGGCCTGGAAGAGGGGCAACCTGGACAGAATCCGGTGCCCTGACCGGGACTAGAACCGGGGTGTGCCGGCGCCACTAGGCGGAGGATTAGCCTATTGAGCTGCTGCGTGGGTCCCAAGGTATAAGTTTTAAAAACACTGTTCGTTGTTAATTTGAATGGCAAGCAAGGTTTTACTTTATTTTCCAAACTAATATGACCATCTGTTTATCTATTTCCCATCTGTCTATCTACCTTCATATTTTGACGTTGTCTGTATTTGTGTTGGGCAAATCCATTTTAATTATTATCTTCTAAGTCCATGCATACAGAACCAAGAGGAAAGGGCAACAAATACTTTAATTACTCTCCTTATGTATTTTATATTAAGATGCAAAATTAGTTTATCTGAAATATGTATGCAATGTCAATCCCAAGTTATTTCAATTTAGAGTTAGCATTGGCATTCATAAAATAATCATATGTGTCTGTTGAGATTTATAGATTTATTTTGAACTATGTCTGACATTTAGCTTAGCTTGGGAAAAGTAAATAAAATAGTGTCTTATTAACAGAGGAAATCATGTTTTATGTAGCTTATAATTGTAAATGTTCACTAAAAGAGCTATAGTAATAAAATATTCAAAACTGAAAAATTAAACTTAGTGTTTAAGTAGAATGGCATATGTGATTAAAATATAACTATTTATAAAAAAGCCAACATAAAATCTATTTTTTACCACAGTGAAATTGAAGTAGTGTTGAATTAGAGAAAATTCACCTTGCATTTTCAATCCTTATAGATAAAAGTTGCACCCCTGCTTCATTCTGGGCTCCCAGGTTGAATAGAGTCTGTCCTCAAAACAGTGTCCTTATGGCTTTCAATGCTTTTACCCATTTCATTTTCTTCTATTCTCACTCATATGAATCCAACCATCTACTTCCTCCATGCCACTCCTTTACTTCACACAAATTGTGCATCACTATGGCCATAAACTTTGGAGTTTTCATACTCTCCTGCATCTCAGAACTGCTGGGAGGGGCTGGTGCTGTGGTGTAGCAGGTAAGGCTGCTGCCTGTAGTGCCGGCATCCCTTATGGGCACTGGTTGAGTCCTGGCTGCTCCACTTCCAATCCAGCTCTCTGCTATGGCCTGGGAAAACAGTAGAAGATGGCCCAAGTCCTTGGACCCCTGAACCCTCATGGGAGACCCAGAAGAAGTTCCTGGTTCCTGGCTTCAGATCAGTGCAGCTCCAGCCCTTGTGGCCATCTGGGGAATGAACCAGATAATGGAATACCTCTCTGTCTCTCTGCCTTTCTGTAACTCTGCCTTTCAAATAAATAAAATAAATCTTAAAAAAGAACTATTGGGAAATAATTTTTCTTTGACAATTTCCATAATAATCTATATACAACATTTTATTCTGATTCCTATTGTACTTTCAGCATCATCACATTCAACAGATTTTCATTTCACAGAGAGATTGATAGATTGATTATCAGGTGGGATTTCTTTTACTTTGCAGTCCTTCTTAAGACTTCTATAGTACTATTCATTCTTTCCTTATGTAGAGGTACCTTTATTTATTTATTTATTTATTTATTTATTTATTTTATCTCCAAAGGTATTTATTTCAGCTGCAACAGAAAGACTATATCCTGTTATCTCTCTGAAACCATGCTAGTGTTTTTCTCCAGGAATCTCTCCCCTCTACCCTGTAAATAAACTGAAATATTATTATCAACCTATATCTTCCTTTCCTTCAAGGCCCACCTCTGGCCTTCAATTTCTTCAATTTATCACCAAAAATCTATGACAATGAGGTCTGGGCTTACTTTTTCAAATTAATTCCCATCTATTCATGAGTTTCCCTTAACAAGCAATGGATGGTTAGTGCCTGAGGAAATGTCCTTTCTGCAGTCACCTTTTAATTGCCAATAAACTACTCTTTCAAATCTCATTTCACTGGTCCTTGTGTAGCACTTGACATTGTTAACCACCTTTTCCTTGAAGAATTTCTGCCATTCATTTCCAAATTATTCTTAAAATTTCTATCCACATCTGAAAGTTGCTTTTAAGTGTCCTTTAGTAGCTGATTCTCCTTTGCTTGTCCTTTAGATTTTTGGGTGTGCCAGGGCTTGATTCTTTAATTTTCTTTTTTGTTGCTCTAACATAATCACTGGCTAGCCTCAATCTTCCATGTCTTTAATTGCTGTCAAATTGCTGAGGTAGGCAATTGCAATTGCATTATCTTTAGCTTTATTTTTATATTATATTTTCTATTTCCATGCCAACCTATATGTCCTTAAACTAACTTCAAATAGATTATTTTAAAACAAATATATTATTTCCCTTCTTAGAGCTGATTACTTTTCTGGTATTTTCCATTTGAATGGATGTATCACAATCTACCTCATCTCTTGATCTGAAATCTTGGGGACATGACAGTATTATTTCTCCCTCTAGTTTTCTCCCTTCTTTCCTAACCTAGTTTAATGAGTCCTTAAATTCTAGCGATACCAGTTCTGAAAAGACACTGAATTTAGTTCCTCTTTCTCCTTTATGACACTGCCTTTGAGCTTTCATCATCTTTCCTTTGGTAAATTATAATAGTCAAATTATTTGGTTTCTCTGCATTTGATAAAATCCTCATTTAAATAATTCTTTACTCTGTTTCCGAAGCTACCAACTCTTTTTTTTAAAGGATTTCTATTTCTTATTTGAAAAACAGAATCACAGAGGAGAGAGAGAGAGAGAGAGAGAGAGAGAGAGAATCTTCCATCTCCTTGTTCGCTCCCCTAATGACTGCAATGGCCAGAGTTGGGCCAGTCCAAAGACAGGAGTCTGGAGCTCTATCTGGTCTCCCATGTGGGTGTCAGGAGCCCAGAAATTTAGACTATCTTCTGCTGCTTTCCCAGGAATATTAGCAGGGAGCTGGATTGGAAAAAAAGTGGAATAGAGAGAGGGGTGACAGAGAGTGCTCCTATCTGCTGATACACTCCCAAATGCCTGATGCACACAGTGGGCTGGGTTGAAGCCAGGAGTCTGGAAATCAATCTGAGTCTCTCACATGGGTGGCGGGGACCCAATTACTTTGTTCCATTACCTGTTATCTCCAGGGTGCAAATCAGCAGACACTGGAATCAGGAGCTGGAGATGGCCACCAATTGTATACTCCAAATGGGAGGCAAGTTTCTTAGCCACTTAACTGTTAGAATAAATGCCTAAATATTACATAGTAGTCACATAATGATCTATAATTACTTAATCTATTAGAAGTGAATGAGTAAATAATGTTATAAAGAGGGGAACAAGAGAATATGTTGATGTTATACTATGCTATGCCAAATATGTTGTAGTTTTGGGTTATCCCTTAGATTTCAGACATCATAAAGTTATAGAGCAATAACAAGACACATAAACCAAATTACAGAGTTTAATAACGTTTTGACTTTATTAGTAAATTGTAAGAATTGGAAAAGATTAAGAATATATTAGACAACTATTTTAATGGAAATTAAAAATATACTAAATACATCTTCAATTTGAAAGAAGTGAATTTAAAATATCACAGCTTCAGAAAGTCAAGGAAAAGAATGTCAGTTTACTATTAAAAATAATATAGATAGAGCTGCTAAATAATTTTGAGGACTCCTCTCTAGCAGATATGTGGAAATTGTCTGCACTGACTGGTTGCAGTTGATATTGTCAATTTGTTTATGGTATGGCTTCCAAGTACTGAGTACCTGAAACTCATGCTCAGCTGACAGAGAGGTATGCTTCCCCGAAGTGACACTGGAATACAAATAAATTGGATCCCACTTAGAGACCTGAAATGCCACTGTGAGATGAAAGACAAACCCCACTGAAAGTGACAGCAATATTTTCTTTTCTAGCTAGGGAAAATATATAGGAAGAAGATGAGAGACCCTTTTAATGGAATAAAGAAAAATGATAGTGCCTCTGTAACCCAAGCACCATGGTTCTTAATGTGATTCAGTAAATGCCTCAAAATAGAAGTACATTAAACTTCCAGGTCATCAGAACACAACTACTGGATATTTACCGTGTAGTTAAAGAAATGATATCCAAAGCAAGCAAAGGTACCTCTAGGAAATAAGAAACATCAAATATTTTAGACTCAAACAGTATCTATAAAGGTGTATATTGGGTGAAACCTGTTGTTATCCACTCTGAATGCTTTTTGGTGTGTTTCAAAATATACCTAATGATACATTTCTTTTGTTATTAAGTTTTAAATTAATTGATCCCAAGACACCGTTGTTCCATCAAATTTAAGAATCCTGACATTTAACATACATAAGTCACAGCCTGCTAAATAATCTCATAGAAATGCACACTTCACTTCTAAGCTAATCAAGCATGTCTTGCTCATTTCTCTACACATGTTGGCATATTAACTATCTGAAGGTTTAGTCATTATGTTTTTGAGACGTAAGAAGTAGAATAAATTTCATTTGAATTAATGAGAATGTGTGATTATAATTGTAAACATCAAATTATCACTTGGTTATTTCTATACATCCATTGTTTTGTTTTACATGAAGCTTATGTTTACTTATACACACAAGGCATACGTAATATGTATTATGCATAAATATTTTCATGTTTTTTAAATAAAATATATGCCATATTAATGTCTGTAGAATAATATCAAAATAATATTCATGTTTGACTATCTCCCCAATATTGGAAAAAGACTTCTGAAAATTTTCATGAGCATTTTTCAGAATGTGTTGTGTACTGATAATCAGCCAGGTTTTACAATTGCTAATGATACATCTGTTTTTCAATCATATTTTAAGCACTTTATCGTGATGTAGACACAAGAACGTGTTGAGTGAGTCTAACTCAGTGTATAAAATGTAATTTTTATAACTATAACAACATTTAAAATTTGTAAGCATAATTCTACCTACTAATGGCCAAACGAAGATGGACTACTATAAACAAATAGGTTTTTTTCAATGTAAAATTATAAGTAATACATTGACTATAGTTGACTAATTTCTTTGGGATGATATGTGCTTCTGGCAGTGTCTCAAACCCTTGTCTGGTAGCAAGGGAGTTTCCTAGACTTTTCAGATCACGGCCACTAGGCCAGCAGCTCATCACTGCATCTGCACCAGAGATCAGGTAACCATACTATATTCCTTAGCAAAAGGGCTAATATTCAGATTACTTCTTAGAAGTGTTTCAAAGCAATTTTTTTGCATTATTTTTCTTCAACCTCATTTCATTCTTCATTATAGCATATGAACAAAGAGCTCTGTAAAATATTAAGATCTTAGTCTTGAGATGACCACTGAATAGGGATTTGGTCTTGATAACTTCAAATTCCCAAATTTCATTATTTGCAAAGTAAGACCAGACTAGTCATCAATAAAACTTGCATAGTGTAGATTCATTGATTATATTAGGGTTTCCAGTAGAGAATAGTGCATTTATTTATAAATCTAACACAGAGTCTATGGAACAGAGAAGTGTAATGTGGAATACTCCCTACTCCTCTGTGTCTATTTCTTTGTTTATGCACATTTTCTCTCTCACACACATTCATAACAAACACACATTACAGAGGAAAACAGGAAATGCATATAGGTGTACGGGTGATGGTACTGTTTCATGCAAAGCTGGATTTTTATCATGCTTCCTCCTAACTACTACATGTAATTTATAATGAAACATGAACAAATGCTAAGTTAAATTTCGGAGCCCATGCAATTTTTATACTGTTTAATACGTCCTATCACATTTTATTCCAATTTGGATGAGCACACATGGGAAAAGTATTTGACATTTTAATACTGGATGTTTGATATTTGGAGAAAATCTAAATTATACTATAATTCCTTCCCTCTGTTTCCTATGTCTTGTCCCTGCCATACATTTGTCATTTTTTTTCAATTTTAGGATTTCTTCTACCTGTTCCATGCTTCCCCTTATTGTCTTTATTCAATTTCCTCTTGTGGAGATGGTGGGTGAAGGTGAGAAGAAAGAAACAAAGAGATAGAAGGAAAGCCAGTTTCAGAATGGGAGTAGAAATAGCCATGGGCTTCTCTCTCCAGTAAGGAAGAAAATAAATGAGTGAGTGCTCCTCTATGAGCTCTTACTAAGCTAAAGATGTCGATCTTCAGGATTGTGTCGCAGTAACACTAGGCTAGGAAGACTATATATGTTGGAAATGACAGCAACTAATTTCCATTGCAGTTGAAGACTCATACTATCTTGCAAAAATTGCCAAAATACCATGTTATATCATGTGATTCCTCCATCCAGGCTTTTAAGAGTTAGCTATTTGATAATGGTTCTATAGTGGACTCATCTTAGAATCTCCTTCACGATGTTTTTTAAAGAAGTAATTAGGATCCACCTCAGATCAGTGAAATAAGAATCTCCAGGGAGATGGCATTGTGGTATAGCAGGTTAAGCTACCGCCTGCAATGCCAGTATCCCATGAGAGCACTGATTAGAGTCCCAGTTGCTCCACTTCTGGTGCAGTTCCCTGTTAATGGGCCTAGAAAAGCAGTGGAGGATGGCTCAAATACTAGGGCCCCTGCTACCACATGAAAGATCTTGATGAAACTCCTGGATCCTGGCAATGGCCCAGCCCTTGCCCCAGCCATTGCAGCCATTTGGAGAGTGAACCAATAATGGTAGACCTCTCTGTCTCCTCCAATTCCATAACTCTGCCTTTCAAATAAATAAATAAATCTTTAAAAAAAATCTCCAGAAGGCATGGCTAATTTCTTCAGGTTTCATGATTTCCACAAGTGATTTTATATTGCAGCTGAGCTTGAAAACTACTGAACTACAAGAATAAGAAGAGAGAGGAAGAATCTCATTATAAACCTCTGCCAAATGTGTGGAACTAATTTTGTACACCACAGTACATTCTTAAAAATGAACGAATGCTATTGCATTGGAGTCTGATGGTTAGAACCTGATTTCCATCAACAGAAATCTGGGTACATTGTAATTTATTAACATCAAATCTTAGACTATTAGTTTTCCTAAACACATAAGGAAATACTTGATCCAGTGTACTTACTACACAGCAGAAGGAAGGAGACTCAAGAGAGCAAAAGGAAAACCAGAACACCTAACAAAATTTTCATACAGGGAGTTTTTTCTGGATACTGTGTTGTGTTGGAATGATGGTTCTTGCCAATTCTCTCAACCAGGTCAGTCACACTCCTCAGGTTGTGAAGATAATGGATGCAGTGGAGAGAGGAGGAAGTTTATTAGTTGAATACTGTTCACTCCTGGAATTTCAAATGGAAGTCCTTCAAATAAGGATGAGAATGAGGAAATGAAGTCTACATATTACCACATGCATTGGATTTTGACCAAAAATTACTATGCTGTGTCTCAACAGGCAGAATTAGATCTGACTGTCACATTCAATACCTTACAGCTTAAAATTTAATTTTAATTACATTACAACATTTTTCCAATTTTGCTTAGTAATTGTAAAATTTTCACAATATTTTTTAAGTACCAAGAAGGTTAAACTGCACACACACACACATATATATATATATATATATATATATATGTGCTGTGTGTATATATACACAGAAGAAGATGGTAAATTTATGTAAAATTGTATGTCTACACATAATACACATATATGCACAAACACATATAACATGTGTAACACATATAACATTAATAGTGGATGACTGAATTTTACTGATATTGTTGTCTTCTTAACATTCTCTATTATCCAGATTTTTCCAGAATAAACACAATCTAAAAAATTAATAAATGTTATTTTTAGTGCAAGCCCCTATATTATATTTGTTTCTATTTCACTAGATATTACTGAAACAAATATAATCCATCAAAGTTTATAACTTGGGCATTTAGAAAGTAATTTATTTTTAAAAGCTGGTGATGCACTGAGCAAGTATCACATGCTTAGAGGCTTAGGAAAGAGGCCAACCAGGAGAGACGATCTGGCCTTCGCAGACATTGATTTCTGCACAATCAATTGACTCGGATCATGCAGTTAATCCAACTCAGTAGTTAAGAAAATTGAAAAGACCAGCTGTGTGGTTTTAGGTCCAGTATTTTTTTTAACAAGAGACATTGAGAGTAATGTTATTTTGTTAGACTGGAGATTCTGAAAGGTGGAAAACAAAAAATAGCATGAGGTGCTTTTCCTCTTTCACTGCAAAATAATACAATCTAGAGGCAATAATAAAATATATATCACTAATTCTCAGGGGATTCTATGAAAGCAGACAGCAAAGCCAAATTAATAATATTAACTATGACCCATACTTATTAAAGTTTTATGAATATTTAGCAGAAAGAAAATAAATTTAAGTCAAATAGAGCAACCTCATTGGGTGAAGTATTTAAAAATCACTTTGTATATCTGAAATGAAAAATTAAGTTCTTCCTTAAATAAGAACAAACATAAACAAATTATACATTGAGTGTGAGTAAGTGCTATGATAATAAATCAAGTTTGTATGTCATTGATAACTATTACTTTATGAAGAACTACATTCAATAACAATACAGAAAAGAAAAAAATTAAACAATCACTTGTTCTGTTGGTCTTGTAAAACAGAAAATGACTTTATTAGGTTCTGTGCTATAGAGTACATACTAAATCCTTTCAGAGTTATAACTAGCTTCTTCTTTGTGAAATTAATCCTTTTTAAACCAGAAAATGAGACCTTTACTTCTTTCCACATTCTTATTAATTGCACAGTACTTCATAGGCTCTTGTTGAATTGGAGAAGGAAAATTAGTCAAGAAAAGGTCACTTTCTTTCCTTACCAGTTGCATGCTAATTAGTCAGGAACACAAGGAACAGCTTGTGAGGTGATAGAACATTTGAACTGTGGTAGGTATGAAATGATAAACACATATATGAAATGAGAAACATGGCAAGAACACGAGGCCCCATTATCACAGCTGAGAAGGCTTAGCTTCCCGTTGAAGTCTTGGCTTTCTCCTAATATATGTGGTAATTTGTGGTTCCAAAGCACCTCTCCTCTGTCCAGAGATATCTGTTACTTTGTTGTATTTCTTAAATTTATTCTCTCTGAGCTTTCTAAATTGTCCATTCTGGGGATGGGCATTTGGCCTAGTGGTAACGATGCCACTTGGTATGCACAGATCCAAGTGTTGTCCATGGGTTGGATACTTGATTCTGCTCCTGATCCTAGGCTCCTGCTAATATGCATCCTGACAGGCAGCAGGTGACGACTCGAATAGTTGGGTCCCTGAACCTGTGTGGGAGACCTGGATTGGGTTTCACTCTCTCTCTCTCTCTCTCTCTCTCTCTCTCTCTCTGATTCACTCTCTTGTCTCTTTCAAATAAATAAATTAAAAATAAATGCACAGTCCATTTATGATCATGCATTCCATGTATGGTCACTCAGTCTCTTTGCTTCTTAGGAGGGAACATCACTTCACTTTTTTTTTAAAGAATTATTTTATTTATTTGAAAGAGTGACAGAGAGAGGTAGAGACATTCCATTCCTCTGGTTCACTTCCAAAAGATCACAACGGCCAGAACTGAGCTGATCTGAAGCCAGGAGCCAGGAGCCAGGAGCCAGGAGCCAGGAGCCAGGAGCCAGGAGCCAGGAGCCAGGAGCTTCTTCCAGGTCTCCCACGTGGGTGCAGGGGCCCAAGGACTTTGGCCATCCTCTACTGCTTTCCCAGGCCTTAGCAGAGAGCTGGATCAGAAGAGGAGCAGCCGGGACTCGAATCGATGCCCACTGGGATGCCAGCACTCCAGGTCAGGGCTTTAACCCACTGCACCACAGCGCCGGCCCAAGATCACTTCACTTTTATAAGACTAATCTTTCTACTTGGATTATTTCCCCTTTGATGTCATTAAAAACTTGAGTCTACAAAATATACCTTAGCTTTAGGATGACTGTATAATATATCTTTTCGGCTATAGCACTTTGGAGTTGTACTGCTCTGTTTGGTGCCCAGTATGTGACTAATTGAGTTTAAATTTAGTTTAAATAGAAATAATTGGTTAGGGCTGGCACTGTGGCGTAGCAGGTGAAGCTGCTGCCTGCAGTGCTGGCATCCCATGTGGGCACTGGTTCGGGTCCTGGCTGCTTCACTGCTGATCCAGCTCTCTGCCATGGCCCAAGAAAGCAGTGGAAAATGGACCAAGTCCTTGGGGCCCTGCACTCATGGGGAGACTCAGAAGCTCTAGGTTCCTGGCTTCAGATGTGTGCAGCTCCGGTCACTGCAGCCAATTAGGGAGTGAACCAAAGGATGGAAGACCTCTCTCTCTCTCTCTCTCTCTCTCTCTCTCTCTCTCTCTCTCTCTCTGTATGTGTAACTCTGACTTTCAAATAAATAAATAAATCTTAAAAAAATTGGTTACAAAAGCCACATTGACCAGTAGCTACCAACCATATTGGATATACTGGATAGATGCCATTTCCATTATTAAGGGAAATTCAGTTGTATAATGTCATGATGTAGAGCAAAACTGAGTATTATCAATACTAACAGCAGAGGAATAAGTATCAACTGGTGCTGTCACCAACAAATGGACATGCTGATCCTACTTTATCTTTAATAATTTTCTCTACCAACTTCTTTTCTATGTATTGACACAAACATTGTTCCTATATCAAAACATAATGAACATAACAACAACCACTACAGTATCACCTCTACACCAATCTTATTTGTGACACTAAATATTTATTAAATTAAATGAAAATAAACTTAGTGAAACTACTTTTTAGCAACTTAAAGAAAGCAATAACTTGTTTCAGTTTGTTTATATTTTATAACTTGCTGTTGTATGGCATTATATCTAACAATAGTCACCCTAACAGTATTTTTGATGTGATTTACATGGTGGCAAATTGTTCATATTTATTAACATATTATATTATTTTGTTTTCATAATAAGCAATAGGTGGATGTGTTTGGGCCAGTAATGGAGTTCTGAGGCATCAGGATGGAGGATTCTATTATGATTGCCTGGAGTGAGTGAGCAATTGGAATGTTTTTTGCCCAAGACAAAGATAAAACTTGAGCAATGACAGGGACTATGAGAAGCTAGGGGAACTCAATGCTGAAGCTAATATCAAAAAGAAGGAGCTGGATTTATAAACTAATAAGAGAGATGAAATCAAGGATCTGGTGGAGGATAAGCATGGGCTTAGGCAGGGAAAGTAGGAAAGATTATGAATAATTACTATGAAGACAGTTTCATACCTCTGACATTTATGGATCAGTGAGCATGGGACATGTGGATGTATCAGACTGTCATAGAAACATAGTATAGACAGGGGCAGAACCCATAAGATGACACCTGAATAACTGTATGGCCAATGCCTTTCAGCTCCTTGGATATTACTAAATCTGAACTGAACTCAAGTCTCCATTTATTTCTTGATATTGTCATTGGATTTTTTAGTTCACTTTACTTCAGTCTAGCCCAACTCTCCTTCACAGCTACAATTATGCACATAAATATGAGGCTGCTATTTCCTTCAGTGAATCAAAGCAAGCCTTTTGAAATTCATTCTTATCTTTATCATTTTAAGTAGTATCTCTGTCACACGTGGGATGTAATAAGACATTTCAAGTTTCCTTGAGAAGTTGGAATGTGATATATAAGCAAATGAAGATTAACATGTGAAAATCTATACCACATAATTGCATTTCAGAAAGTATCTGGCTTAGAAAACTTAAAAACCATATGTAAAATTCCTGGCAATGATGAAGTGTTTAAATGTTGAGTTCTGGATCAGACTGAAAATATAGGAAAAAAGAAACAACTCTAGATTATTTCCTTCCTTTAGATAAAAAAAGAAAAGAGTGTGATTTGATAGTTTAAAAGAATGGACTAATTATGCACAAGTGCTGTAGCATGAATCATTTGGTTTTGTACAATGAAATGTTTATGATTAAAGAAAATTGCAAAATCATACTTATTACAAAGCATGACAAATCTTTGAAGTTTTGTTTGTTAAAAAGGGCAAGAAATTGGACTTACCTTAAGGGCATAGTTAAAGATAAAGAAGAAAATAATGATTCTTTCTTTTCTTCATTATGCACTTAGGGCATTTCTTATATTCAACACACTGTATTTCAAAAACTTACATTAACTCTAATAAATATAGACCTGACATCTTACCATATATTAAAGATTTTTCAAATTTGAATGTGACATTATTCTCAGTTCATCTTAAGGCAAAGAAATGTGGGAGAGTTACCTGGATAATTTTGAAAAATAAGAGCAATGAGGGCAGACTCTCCTTATTTGATAGTAAAGCATATCATACATGCGCAATAGGAACAAGGTTAGGCAGACACATGGAACAAAATATCAAGTCCAGATGTAGACCCAAATAAACTAAGGCTAAGTGTGGCATCTCAATTAGCAGATAAAATTGAATTATCTAGGGTAGGCAATTTGGTGCAGTGGTTAAGATACCACTTGAGACACCTGCATCCTGTATTGGACTGACAGGCTTTGGGCTCAGCCCTGTTTCCAATCCCAGTTTCCTGTTAATGCACACTCTGGGAAGTACTGTGTGATGGTTCAAGTGGCTGAGTCCCTGCCACCCAAGAACTTGTGGGAAACCTAGACTGAGTTTTGGGCTTCTTTCTTTGGCCTTGTCCAGTTGCAGCTGTTGCAGGCATTTGAGGAGTCAATCAGTGTATGGATGATCTCTTTCTCCCTCTGTCTGTGTTTACTTCCCTGTCTTTCTGCCTTTCAGATAAATAAAAATTTAAATAGAGATCAATTACCTAATTGATGGTGTTGGAATAACTGGAAAGCCACTAGGGAGGAGAAAGTTCATTCTATATTCATTATATTCACATCTTACTTACAAATCAATTCCAGATATATTATGAGCATAAAAAGGAAATCATAGATGCAATGGAAAAGTAGATATATCCAAAAAATTTTGTAGGTAGATAATTACTCTGTAAATTTATTGTCAAAAAAGATTGATTCATTTAATTTCATAAAATTAAATAGCCATACATTTAAAAACAGGGTGAACCAAATTATATGATAAACCATAAACAGGGAAAATAATTTTGCTTTTACATATGACAAAGAACTGTAACTTAAATTTCAGGGAAATACTCTTTAAAATGAGAATCCAAGCTGAAAATCAATGGGTCAAACTTAATACTTTACCCTAACATTCACACCCAATCCATGAACAACTTCTACCAAGCTGTTTTGATTACAACTACCCTGTAGTAAGTCTGGAAAACTGGTATTGTGATGCCTCAGGCTTTGTTTTTGTTATACAGTATTGCTTTAGCTATTTGAGGTCTCCTGTGCATCCATATAAATTTCAGCAACAATTTTCCAGATCTAAGAAGAATGTCTTTGGTATTTTGATTGGTATCACATTGAATCTATAAATTGCTTTTGGGAGAATGGACTTTTTTTAAACTTTTATTTAATGAATATAAATTTCCAAAGTACAGCTTATGGATTACAATGGCTTCCCCCCCCATAACGTCCCTCCCACCCACAACCCTCCCCTTTCCCACTCCCTCTCCCCTTCCATTCACATCATGATTCATTTTCGATTCTCTTTATATACAGAAGATCAGTTTAGCATACATTAAGTAAAGATTTCAACAGTTTGCTCCCACACAGAAACATAAAGTGAAAAATACTATTTGAGTACTAGTTATAGCATTAAATCTCAATGTACAGCACACTAAGGACAGAGATCCTACATGAGGAGTAAGTGCACAGTGACTCCTGTTGTTGACTTAACAAATTGACACTCTTGTTTATGGCCTCAGTAATCACCCTAGGCTCTTGTCATGAGCTGCCAAGGCTATGGAAGCCCCCTGAGTTCACCGACTCTGATCATATTTAGACAAGGCCATGGTCAAAGTGGAAGTTCTCTCCTCCCTTCAGAGAAAGGTACCTCCTTCTTTGATGACCCGTTCTTTGAGAATGGACATTTTGATGATATTGATTCTTCCAATCTATGAGCATGGGAGATTTTTCCATTTTTTTGGTATCCTCTTCTATTTCTTTCTTTAAGGTTTTGTAATTCTCATCATAGAGATTTTGTCATCCTTGATTAAGTTTATTCCAAGGTTTTTGTAGCTATTGTGAATGGGATTGATCTTAGCAGTTCTTTTTCAGCCGTGGCATTGCCTGTGTATACAAAGGCTGTTGATTTTTGTGCATTGATTTTATATCCTGCTACTTTGCCAAAATCTTCTATGAGTTCCAACAGTCTCTTAGTAGAGTTCTTTGGATCCCCTAAATAAAAAAATCATGTCATCTGCAAAGAGGGATAGTTTGACTTCTTCCTTCCCAATTTGTATCCCTTTAATTTCTTTTTCTTGCCTAATGGCTCTGGCTAAAACTTCGAGTACTATGTTGAATAGCAGTGGTGTGAGTGGGCATCGCTGTCTGGTACCAGATCTCAGTGGAAATGCTTCCAACTTTCCCCATTCAATAGGATGCTGGTCGCGGGTTTTTCATAAATTGCCTTGATTTTGTTGAGGAATGTTCCTTCTATACCCAATTTGCTTAGAGTTTTCATCCTGAAAGTATATTGATTTTCTCAAATGCTTTTTCTACATCTATTGAGATAATCATATGGTTTTTCTTCTGGAGTTTGTTAATGTGGTGTATCACATTGATTATTTTGTGAACATTGATCCATCCCAGCTTACCAGGAATAAATCCCACTTGGTCTGGGTGGATGATCTTTCTGATGTGTTGTTGCATTCTATTGGCCAGAATTTTACTGAGGTTTTTTGTGTCTATGTTCATCAGGGAAATTGGTCTGTAATTCTCTTTCTCTGCTACATGTTTTTCAGGTTTATGAATAAAAGTGATACTGGCTTCATAGAAAATTTGGTAAGATTCCCTCTCTTTCAATTGTTCTGAATAGTTTGAGAAGAATTGGAGTTAGTTCTTCTTTAAACGTCTGGTAGAATTCAGCAGTGAATCCATTCGGTCCTGGGCTTTTCTTTGTTGGGAGGAACTTTATTACTGATTTAATTTCTGACTGGTTATGGGTCTGTTTAGATTTTCTGTCTTCCTGGTTCAATTTAGGTAGGTTGTATGTGTCCAGGAATCTATCCATTTCTGATAGATTTACCATGTTGCTGGCATATAACTCTTTGTAGTAATTTCTGATGATTCTTTTTATTTCTGTGGTGTCTGTTGTTACATTTCCTTTTTCATCTCTGGTTTTATTGATTTGGGTCTTTTCCCTCTTTTTTTTTTTAGTTAGTTGGGCCAATGGGGTATCAATTTTGTTTATTTTTTCAAAAAACCAGCTCTTCATTTTGCTGCTCTTTTGTAATTTTTTTATTCAATCCTGTTGATTTCTTCTCTAATTTTAATTATTTATCTTCTCCTACTAGTTTTGGGTCTGGTTTGCTGCAGTTTTTCTAGATCGTTGAGATGCATTGATAGCTCATTCATTAGGTCCCTTTACAACTTCTTGATGTAGGTACCTGTTGCTATAAAATTTCCCCTTAACACTGCTTTTGCTGTATCCCATAAGTTTTGATATGTTTTGTTGTTATCCTCATTTACTTCCAGAGAGTTTTTGATTTCTCTTTTGATTTCTTCTATGACCCAGTGTTCATTCAGGAGCATGTGGTTCAGTCTCCATGTGTTTGCATATGCTCTAGAGATTCCTGAGTTGCTACTTTCCAGGTTCATTCCACTGTGGTCAGAGAAGATGCCTGGTATGATTTTGATTCTTTTGAATTGCTGAGACTTACATTATGGCTTGTATGATGGTCAGTCCTAGAGAAGGTTCCATGCACTGCTTAGAAGAATGTCTGTTCTTCACGTGTAGGATTGAAAGTTCTGTAGTTATCTGTCAGATACATTTGGTCTATAGTGTCAATTAAATCTGCTGTTTCCTTGTTGATTTTCTGTCTGATTGATCTGTTTATTATAGGAAGTAGAGTACTGAAGTCCCCCAATACTATTGTATTGGAGTCTAAGTCTCCCTTTAAGTCTCTTAACATATTTTTTAAATAAACCAGTGCCCTGTAATTAGGTGCATATATGTTCATAATAGTAGTTAATTCTTCCTGTTGAATTGATGCGTTAATCATTATATCTTGCCCCTCTTTGTCTCTCTTAACAGTTTTTGTGTTAAAGTTTATTTTTTTGTCTGATATTAAGATGGCTACATCAGCTTTTTTTTTTGTTTTTGGTGGCATGGAATATCTTTTTCCAACCTTTCACTTTCAGTCTGCATGCATCTGTTGAAATTTGTGTTCCTTGTAAGCAGCAAATAGATAGGCTTTTTAAAAATCCATTCAGCCAGTCTGTGTCTTTTAACTGGAGAGTTGATGCCATTAACATTCAATGTGACTATTGATAAGTAGTAATTTTGCCCTGCCATTTTCCCAAAGATATTTCTAATATATGCTTTGAACTTCCTGTCATCTTTTACTGGGAAGTTTTCTTCCTTTACCTTCTTTGGTGTTGATGGCCGTGTTTTTGTGTGTAACACATCTTTAAGCATGTTTTGCAGGGCTGGACGAGTAGTGACAAATTCTTTCACATTCTGTTTGCTGTGAAAGGTCTTTATTTCTCCTTCATTCACAAATGAGAGCTTTTCAGGATATAATATTCTGGGCTGGCAGTTTTTTTCTCTTAGTACTTGGGCTATATCTTGCCATTCCCTCCTAGCCTGTAGGGTTTCTGATGAGAAGTCTGCTGTGAGTCTAATTGGAGATCCTCTGAGAGTAATCTGACGTTTCTCTCTTGCACATTTTAGGATCTTTTCTTTATGTTTCACTGTGGAGAGTTTGATTACAATGTGTCATGATTAGGATCTCTTCTGGTCATATTTATTGGGAGTTCTGTGTGCTTCCTGTACTTGGATGTCTGTTTCTTTCTCCAAACCTGGGATGTTTTCTGCTAATATCTCATTACAAAGGTCTTCTAATCTTTTCTCTCTCCATGCCTTCAGGAACTCCTAAAACCTGAATATTTTGTTTTTAATAGTATTCTGTAGATTCCCAGCAATATTTTTTAGATTTCTAATTTCCTCTTCTTTTCTTTGGTTTGACTGTATACTTTCCTGTGCTTTGTCTCCTAAGTCTGATTTTTATCTCTTATTCTCTCTTCTGCCTCACTAATTATGTTTTTAAGGCTCTCAACTCATTTTTTATTTGTTCTATTAAATTCTTCATTTCATTTTGATTTCTCTTCAATATCTCAATTTCATGTTTTATTAAATTCCTAATTTCATTTTGATTCCTCCTTAAAATTTCATTTTCAGAAGAGAGATTTTCTGTCATGTCCTGCATGGATTTCAATAGTTCATGCATTTGTTTTTGGTTACTTCTAAATATTCTTATCATAAATTTTTTGAGTTCCATTTCTTGCATTTCTCTTGTTTCATCATCTTCATAATCTTGTATTGATGTGTCACGTTCTTTTGGGAGCTTCATGTTGTCTTTCTTGTTCTTGTTTCCTCGGTTGTTGCATTTGTTGTTTGGCATTTGTAATTGGACTGTCTACTTTCAGTGACTCTCTAGAGGCTTGTGGTGGGTGTGGCCAGAGAGCTCTGTTCAGTTCTTCAGGATTAAGGGTGACACACCCAGGTCTGGTATGGTAAATCTCTCTCTCTGTCTCTCTCTTTTATAATCAGAGGGGAAGTAATTCTGCTCAGCTGAGCTCTTCTCCTCAATGGTGGTCAGTGCCTGAGCACTAGCCCCAGTGGATATAATATTTGTCTGCACTGTCCCAAGGACCACACAAAGGATCTGCGCAGTCCTCAGTGTAAGCTCAGATTCCCCTGCAGTGTCTCTCACCGGGTGGCCAGGGCCACCCTAGCTGGTGCCATCTCCCACCAAGACTACTCAAGTCTCAGCCACCCTGTGATCTCTCCCACACACCCTGTTTTTTTTTTTTTTTTTCCTGTCTCAGTTTATAAGCTCCACACTTTCACTAGGTCTTGGTCTCCTGTTTTTACTCCCCACCAGAGGCAGGTTTCTCTGGCTGGTTTCTGGGTGCAGCCCTAAGCTGGTGCAGCTGTTACATATGTCCAAAATGGCACCTACTCTATCAGCCCCTGGCTTTTGTTAGGTGATTGGAGGGAGAGAATCATGTCAGTACTGTTCCTTTTATTTTTTTCTCCTCTAGTTAGGCTCGTGCACTTTTCCCCACGGGACTTCAAGCCTCGCTCTCTCTAGGCTCTTCCTGCCGCTTTTTCACCAGTGTCTCTTGCTACTGCGCTTTCGTCTCACCTCACCTTCCATCGCTGGTGTGGAGACTCTCTCGGCAGCTGGGGTCCTGAGCCGTGGGTGCCTGTGCCCTCTACGTAGATCCACAGTGTCCCTCTAATTACGGGAGAGTTTCCTCTGCCATTTTCTCCCTAATTCTTCCCTGGGACTACTATCTTCAGTTTTATTAATCTATCTTCTCCTAGACTATCAGTAAGCTCCCTCCCTATTCTGCTATCTTGGCTCCTCCCTCCCTTCTACTTAAATTCTTGGAATGGACTGCCCACCTAGTGTTTCCTTTCTGAAATTGATACCCTTTCACATTCAGAGTGACATTTTCAAAGTTTAACCCATTGTTCTCTAATTTAGAAATCTCAAAAGGTTTATCTTGCCTAATGAATAAAATACCAAACCCTTGCATATAGCTACCAGGCTTTACAGCCTAAGTTCTATGCAATGATTATTGCTGCTGCTTAGGATTCTCTCCCTCCAGACCTTCCCTTGATACCCCATTTTCATCATTCATATCTCAACCCACACACTTCCTCCTTGGGATCTTCAGTTGCCCTCTGAGCTAAAGCAGTTCATCCTCCAACTCTATAACATCAGGTACTTTACCATAGTAATTTTTATAGGAAGCCTTTATTAAATGAACACAAATTTTTAAGTAGAACTTTTGTATTCAGCAGTTCTTCCCTCCACACCCCCCTCCTACTTCCGAACTGTCCCAACCTCTACTCCCTCTCCCATCTCATTCTTCATTAAGCTTTATTTTTAATCATCTTTATATACAGAAAATCAACTCTATACTAAGTAAAGATTTCAACAGTTTGCACCCACACAGACACACAAAGGATAAAGTACTGTTTGAAGACAAGTTTTACAGTTAATTCTCATAGCACAACACATTAAGGAAAGAGGTCCTACATGGGGAGCAAGTGCACAGTGACTCCTATTGTTGATTTAACAGTTGACATTATATTTTATTTTATTTTATTATTTATTTGACAGGTAGAGTTATAGATGGTGAGAGAGAGAGACAGAGAGAAAGGTCTTCCTTCCATTGGTTCACTCCCCAAATGGCCACCATGGCTGGGACTGCACCGATCCGAAGCCAGGAGCCAGGTGCTTCCTCCTAGTCTCCCACATGGGTACAGGGGCACAAGCACTTGGGCCATCCTCCACTGTCCTCCCAGGCCACAGCAGAGAGCTGGACTGGAAGAGGAGCAACTGGGCCTAGAACATGACACCCATATGGAGGATTAACCAAGTGAGCCACGGCACTGGCCCCTGACACTCTTATTTATGATGTCAGTGATCACCTAAGGCTCTTTTCATGCACTGCTAAGGCTATGGAAGCCTCTTGAGTCCACAAATTCTGAAATTATTTAGACTAGGTCATAATCAAAATGTCAATTCTCTCCTCCCTTCAGAGAAAGGTACCTCCTTCTTTGATGGCCCCTTCTTTCCACCAGGATCTCCCTCACAGAGATCTTTCATGTAGGTCATTTGTTGCCACAGTGTCTTGGCTTTCCATTGCCTGAAATGCTCTCATGGGCTTTTTAGCCAGATATGAATACTTTAAGGGCTGATTCTGAGGCTAGAGTGCTGCTTAGGGCATTTGTCATTTGATGAGTCTGCTGTGTGTCCTGCTTCCCATGTTGGATCACTCTCATTTTTAATTCTATCAGTTATTATTAGCAGACACTTGATCTTATTTATGTAATCCCTTTAACATTTCATCCTATCCTTACTATCAGTTATGAACGTAAACTGATCACTTTAACTAGTAAGATGGCATTGGTACCTGCCAACTTAATGGGATTTGGGGTCCAATGGCAAATTTTTAGTAATGTTTACTTCTTATCACTGCCTAATTTCTTTACTTTTCTTTTCCTTTTTCCCAACAGAATGTTGCCTCTTGAGAGTTGGATTACTCTAGACCCATCTTACCAACAACAGTGTCTGGCATTACAAATTGATACTTGCCCAAAATATACTACAAAACATTATACATATAGCAATATGTTTAATAAGAGAAGGGTTATCAATAAATCAAGAAAGCATGATTTTGCTTGTAAAGGAAATAATCAATTGTACATGTGTATGAAACAAAGTTCTGAAATATTCACACTGAAGAGTTAAAATGGCAATCTTAGGATGATTAAAATGCTAATTTTTTTATTCCTTCTCTATTTTATTGAATTATTTTGACTAGAAACCAAATAGTGTTTAAAACAGTTTTGCTGCAGAAAGTGTAGCTTGTTATAAAAAGTAGAAAACAGGTCTTTGCTATCTACTTTTGAGCACTAGGCCATATGTCAAGAGAATGATTTTGAACTCTTAATGATTAAAAAATATGTATCTCTAGGGCCGGCTCCGTGGTGCACTAGATTGATCCTCTGCCTGCGGCGCTAGCATCCCATATGGGCGCTGGTTCTAGTCCTGGTTGCTCCTCTTCCAGTCCGGCTCTCTGCTGTGGCCTGGGATAGCAGTGGAAGATGGCCCAGGTGCTTGGGCCCCTGCACCCGCATGGGAGACAAGGGGGAGGCACCTGGCTCCTGTCTTAGGATTGGCGCAGCACCGGCCGTTGCGGCCATTTGGGGAGTGAGCCAACGGAAGGAAGACCTTTCTCTCTGTCTCTCTCACTGTCTATACCTCTGTCAGATAAATAAATAAAATCTTTAAAAGAAATGTATCTCCCAATGACACAATGTGGTACAGCCTAGAGTCCGAAAGAAAGTAAAACATTGTAGATTATTTGCCTCAAAAATAAAAAAAAAGATCTAATGTTATTCTCTGTATTATTCTATTTTTTCCCATGGGAGGCTATATAGAAAAGATTTCACACAGCTGGTCTGAGACTGCTTACAGCCTGGCCCTTGACAGTCATTTGGGAACCTGAATTTCCCACCGTTAACTGATAAGTGTGGATCATTCTGCCTGAATTGTTCTGCCTAACCCCAAACCAATGGCTTTTGTTAGGCAGCTTATTTCTTCGTGAGTGTCTGAAATTTTAGTATGTGTTAGTCTGAGGCTGCCCACATGCCCAATCTCTAGTAAACACCTGTGCCCTGGGTCTCTAATGAGCTTTCGTGGTTGGTGATATTTCATGTATATTGTACCAGCTCTGGGGATTAAAGGCATCCTATATTACTCCAATGGGAAAAAACACTTGGAAGCTTGTGACTTGTTTCCCCATAGACCTCACTTCATGTGCATATATTTGCTCATTCTGCTTTGTCTCCTTTGGTTGAAATAAATCATAGCCCAGAGAACTATATGCTAATTCCTGTGAGTCCTCTTAGTAAATCATGAAACCTGTGAGTGGTCTTGAGGACTTTCAGAGTAGAATTTCCAGCCTGTTTTAGATATAATTATTTTAGCTATATTATGATTAACATAGATGATATCTTGTCTAAAATACAATATAATGAATTTGCCACACATCTTCCTTCGTGATGCTGTTGTGGGCAACTGACTCATAGAAATGTTCTCCAAGTGTAATGTAACTCTAAATAAAATGCAGATTTCATTGAGTCTGACTGGGCTGAATTCCATCTTGGATTAAGAAAATAGATTCTGGTTTGGACAATTTAGGTATTAGGACAGCCTATGGGAAACTGTGCCTTCTATTTCCCTACATGGAATTTGTAGTTTCTTCTACCAAGTAGGAAGTGGACTAGGAACTGAGAATCATTATATGGAACACAATTGGGTGAATTATGATATCTGATTCACAAATCTCATCAGAAGATATTTTTCCCTTTTTGAAAATATTGCTTAGCTGAGTCATTCCAATGAATGCCTTTCTTTTCTTCTTAAAACTTTTTATGCCCCTTCTTTGAGATTTTCTACTAGTAGAAAACAAATTATTCTTTTTGTTTATTGAATCAAATACCTGATAGCTTGGCATGAATCCCTTAAGAATTTGTTGTTGCTCCGACCATATTATGTTTGGAGTAGCAAGCACAGAGAACTTGCTCATGGGCTTATGGCTTTGCTCTCTCACTAACTAGCAGTGTAATTCTGGCTAAGCTACTTAACTTATAAGACTCTATATCATTATTGAAAAAAACCATAATAACATTACCATGACTGTTGATAAGTTGATAATAAGTATAAAACAATTATGTGGCCATTACTAATGATTCCTTTTCCACACGAAGTGTACCTACAACTGAGATAGATATAATGAGGCATAAGGAAATAAGATGTCAGCTGCATTAGTGAGAAAGTTAATTGGAGACCATGACCTTAGATCCTTCGCCAAGAGCGTTTACAAATACTTTACCTTGGAATTAGACTTACAAACCCAGCCCCTGGCAAAACCAGATAACTACCTGCCTCCCCCAAAGGGGCTCTGCAGAGCACAGTGAAGTCCAAAAAGCACCCATTTGCTTTTCAAACTTACTCCCAGATCAGCCTCCATGGACTTCACCTGTTGAAAAAGACATTTCTATTCTTTGGCATGAGTTAATAATGCAAATAGCAATCAGAAAAAATGCACTACTCTGAAGTTCTTCCAGAGGAAAGGAAATTTTTCAAGAAACAGAGCTCTGTATTACACATGACAGAGGAGGTTTCTGCTGAGTGTTCACTCTTATTTTTAACCAAGATTGTTCTATGAAAGGCTAAAGACTTAGAGGTCATGGTTTTGCTTAGTTTACTTCTTACCTAAAATGGTATCTTGGCAATAAGTGAGAATACTAACCAGAACACTCCTAATTTGAGACTTTGTTCTGTAGTTTGAATACATACTGTGGTAAGAATAAGGAGACATGCTCTGGGAAAACCGCAATTCTATGTTTGACTCTAAGTATTTGAACTTGGGCAAGTCTTTTAACTTTCACTAAACTACGGTGCTAATAATACCCTTGTTACATGTTTTACCGGAATAAAACAAGTAAATGGATGTGAAAGTGTCTTGAAAAAAAAAAAAACAACATAAACATTAGAAATGCATAGGTCTATATTTGCATTCAAAGGAAAAAAGAAAATCACAGCATATTTATATTCTTCGCAATGATTTTTGACTCCCCATAGAATATTTTCAAAATCTGAGCATGATTCATTTATACCTCTGCTAATCCATTATTTCCATGAACAAGAATATTCAAGTGGCCAGGTGGTAAACATAACTTGCACTCAATTTTTCTTTCACATGGTTTTAAAACAGATTTATTTACTTATTCATGTGACGGGAAAAATGATGTGGGGAGAGAGAAACACCTTCCATCCGTCTTTTCACCCCCATCAAATGGCCTTATCGGCCTAGGCTATCCTCGGCCAAACCCAGAAGCCTAGAACATCATCAGGGCCTTCCACGTGCATGGCAGCAATTTGCTGCTTTCCCTGGTGCATTAGCTGGGAGCTGGATCAGAAGGAGAGCCCTGGGACTCAAACCTGCACTCTGGTATGTTATGCAGTCATCAAAAGCAGAGGCCTAATCCCAGGGACCAAACCCTTAGTGCCATAATGCTGGGCCCCTTTCCTTCACAATCTTATCTCCTCTTATTCTTTTTATGGGTACCTGGCTTACTAAAAAATCAGTCCTCTTTTGTGTTGTTCAAACAAAAACAATTGAACAATGTTTACTTCTGTGTTTCTGTTTATCCTATTTCTTCCTTGGATGCTATTTCACTGTCTGGCTCGTAGTATCTTATTCTCCAAGTTTTCTATTGAATCAATATTTTCACGTTATTCTCTGATATACTCAACCATAGAATCCATCTTTTCCCATGGGCTGTCTATTTTTCTTTTTGTATGTGTCTTATTTTGCTCATTTCAGTTGTTAATGTGTTTGTTTTCATCACAGTGCCTAGTAATGTGCCTTCCTCTTAGTACTCATTTTCTAAAATGTTAATTGGGTTGAAAAAACTACAATAAAATAAATGACCCAATGATGCCTCTTTCCCAGGGTTTTATCCTAAAGCACCAAACTATTCCCTTAGGATAGCATAATCTAGAAAGATGAAAGCACCAAACATTAGCCCAATAGTTTTTAAACCTTTAAAAACCAAGAAAATCTAATAATGAATGCATCAAAAAATTTGTTTTTCTATTTCATTATTTCTCTGTTCTTTGTATTACTGATTAACATGTAATCACCATGCTAATGAGGTCCCTTGTGGACTACTTCACATCTTTAATCTATGCCCATAAGGTGAGTTACAAATATACTCCTTAATCACAATTAGAATCTAATGATATACTTTAAATGTAGCAACCTGTTATTGCCCTCATTTCTGAAAAAAAAAAAAAAGTAAAACATCAAAATGGGAAAACACATTATTATATTTGCAAGAAAAAATACTGATTCGTGTAGGTTATTTGTGTGTTTAATAGGCATTAGATGACTCACCTGAATAGAATTATTGTCTATCTTGTAAATATGATTTGATATTTGGCTAATATGAAAAGATTCTAAGGGCATAGGGGCCGGCACTGTGGCATAGTGGGTAAAGCTGCCGCCTGCAGTGCTGGCATCCTATATGGGCGCCTGTTTGGGTCCCCGCCGCTCCACTTCTGATCCAGCTCTTTGCCACGGTCTGGGAAAGCAGCAGAGCATGGCCCAAGTCCTTGGGCCCCTGCACCTGCATGGAATACCCGGAAGAAGCTCCTGGCTCCTGGCTTCAGATCAGCCCAGCTCCGGCTATTGCAGCCATCTTTGGAGTGAACCAGTGGATAGGAGACCTCTTTCTCTCTCTCTCTCTCTGCCTCTGCCTTTCTGTAACTCTGCCTTTCAAATAAATAAATAAATCTTTACAAAAAAGAAGAAAATGTATTATATACCTTTATTATTATTAAATAATTATTATTTTAAAATAATGAATAAAAAATCTTCAACAATGACTAATAGCCACATCTCTCTCTCACACACACACACACACACACACAGGAGAACAAATAATGATGCTTTGTATATAGTGGCAGGGGTAGGTTATTACCTAAGTGTGGGAATATTCAAATAATAAAACAATTCTCATCATGGTAAAACAACTATACAAAAATCCTTTAAAATATCAAGCAGCTCTTTTCCTGTTTTTATATAACCCTTAAAATGAAAATCCTTCCCTAGTCAAAATTTCTCTTTAAGTGTATCTTTGCCATATTAAATTAGGTGGCACAGAAAAATATTCTCATAGCTATCTCCAGTCAGGCTGACTTAAGTTACCCCTGCCACCCATGTGGGAGACCCTGATGAAGCTCCTGGCTCCTGGCTTCAGCCTGGCCTAGCTATGGTCATTGCAATAATTTGGGGGAGTGAACCAACAAATGGAAGATCTCTTTCTTTCTCTCTAACTCTGCCTTTCAAATAATAAATAAATCTTTAAAAAAAAAACTTCAAAGGCAGTAAACACAAACGATCTAATTTGATGGGCTGATGATTGTCTTGTGGACTCAATGACATTAAGAATGTGAATAAGGTGCTAAGCATGATCAGACCTAAATCTTGACCACATCTGAGGTTTTAGCGATGACCAGGTTCTATTCTTTTTTTGAACCATTGTTAACACATCTCTTTCAAGAATGTGCCTTGATGTTACCTGGATACATATAATAAATATAATATAAATACATAAATATAATGAGCCTACTCTGTTCAGTCTTCTTTCAAAATCCTGTCGCTCCCCCTCTTCATGGAGGAGCAACACTAAACCCTGCCTAGGCTTCATATCCGAGTCACGGCACCATTATGTCGCTCCCCCTCTTCGTGGAGGAACGACACAGGACCCTGCGCTGTTCTTTCGTCTGCTCGGCCCTCCCCGGATTTGCTGCTGGTTCTTCCCGGGTTGGCTACTATCCCTTCCACCTCCGTGGAAGGGCAGTTCCCCCTGGCCACATTCCCCACTTCCGCAGGGGAGCGGCACACCGCCGGCCGGCTTTCTTGGGGGCTGCACAGGTGTTCCTCTTAGATGTTCCCCTTAGATGTTCCTGGTGCATGCCGTCTCTCTCCTCCTTTATAGTCCTCCTCCGCCAATCCTAACTCGGCTGCCCACACGCCGAGTACGCTGCTCTCCAATCAGGAGCAAGTCCTACAGTTTATTGGTTGAACTGGAGGCAGCTGTGTAAAAGCTGTTTTCTTCTCTCCCAGCGCCATATTGTGGGAGAGCAGATGCATAGAATAAGTCTTAATTCCAGTAACTCAGTCTAGTCCGAATTGCTCCCCACAAATCCTTGAAAGAATTGGCCTGATTCCAAGAAATCTTATTTAAAAATGATGTAACACAGGGATTGACATATCTTTCTTTCAAAACTATAATTGAGATGATGTAAAATATGTTTGTATTTTTTAAAGATTTATTTATTTATTTGAGAGGCACAGTTACAGAGAGAGAGAGAGAGAAAGAGAGAAAAAGAGAGAGAGAGAGGTCTTCCATCCAGTGGTTTACTCCCCAAATGGCCACAATTTCTGGAGCTGGGCCGATCTGAAGCCAGGAGCCAGGAGCCTATTCTGGGTCTCCCACAGGGGTACGGAGGCTCAAGCACTTGGGCCATCTTCTACTGCTTCCCCAGGCCATCAGCAGGAAGCTAGATTTGAAGTGGAGCAGCTGGTACTCAAACTGGCATCCATATTAGATGCTGGAGCCGCAGGCATAGCCTTAACCTACTAAGGCAGAGTGAGATCTCACATGTTTGTATTTTTATTAATTTTAAAGAGTAGGGCTGGAGCTGTGGTGCAGTAGGTTAATCCTACACCTGCGATGCTGGCATCCTATATGGGTGCTGGTTCGAGTCCCCTGGCTGCTCCTCTTCTGATCCCAGCTCTCTGCTATGGCCTGGGAAAGCAGTAGAAGATGGCCCAAGTGCTTGGGTCCCTGCACCCCTGTGGGAGACCCAGAAGAAGCTCCTGGCTTCTGACTTTGGATTGGCTCATCTCTGGCCATTGTGGCCATTTGGGGAGTGAACCAGAAAATGGAAGACCTTTGTCTCTGTCTCTCCCTCTCACTGTCTGTTAATCTACATTTCAAATAAAAACTAAAATCTTTAAGAAAAAACATTAATATAAAATGACAATATAAAATTTAAAAGTTCTCATAGAAAATGATCATGGAACTTCAAAGAAAATGAAACCTAATCCCTAGCAACTTCTGATACGCTTTCTGTCTCTATTGATTTCATATTCTGGATGTTTCATATAAGTGCGGCCCTTTGTGTCTGTGTTCTGTCACTTTGCATAATCCTTCTGAAGTTCATCTTTTTTGTAGATGCATCTATATTTGATTCCTTTTTATGGCTGGGTGATATTAAAATTTCTCCACATCACCAACAATTACTATTTTCTGTAAAGCTGGTATCACAGGATGTTTTGATTTGCATTTCCCTAAATGGTTGATGATTAATGATTTTGAACATATTTTCATGTGCTTCTTGGATATTTATATACCTTCTTTTTAAAAAAAATGTTTATTTATTTGAAAGGCAGAGCATAAGGGGAGAAAGAGGGAGAGACACAGAGATTTTCCATCCATTGGTTCACTCCCCACATGGCTGAAATAGTAGGAGCTGGGCCTTTCTGAAGCCAGGAGCCAGGAGTTGCTTCCGGGTCTCCCATCTGGGTGTGGGGCCGAAGGACTTGGGCCATCTCCACTGCTTTCCCGGACATATTAGCAGGGAGCTGGATGAGAACTGGATCAGCCAGAACTTGATTCACCACCCATGTGGGATGCCAGCATTGCAGGTGGCAGCTTTACCGACTACATCAGAATGCCAGCCCCAAATTATATACCTTCTTTGGAGACATGTATAACACAGTCCTTTGCTCATTTCTAATTGGGCTGCTTGTCCTTTTGTTATTGAGTTATAAGTAGATTTTTTTTTTAGAATTCTTGAATTCTTGATACTACTTTGTTTTCAGATATATGGTTTGCAAATATTTTCTCCTATTCTGTGGATTGTCTTTTTGCATTGTTGATGATAATGTCCTTTGTTGCACACTTTTAAATTTTCTTGAAGTCCAATTCCTTTTCTTTTCTTTTCTTTTCTTTTCTTTTCTTTTCTTTTCTTTTCTTGCTTGTGTTTTTGGTGTTAAATACAAGAACCTACTGACAGGTCAAGGTAATGAAGATTTGCTCTTTATTGTTTTTTTAAGAGTTTTATAGTTTTAGCTCTTATGTTTAATTTTTGTGCATAATATTATTTAGGTATGCAACTTTACTCTTTTGCATGAGAAAGGGAGAGGGGGAGGGAAGGGGAGGAAGGAGGAGAGGGGAAGAGAGAGGGAGTTTGAGAGGAAGAGGGAAATTGTCATTGGTTCAGTCCTCAAATGACTGTGATGGCTGGGGTTGAGATGAGCCAAGGGCCAAAGCTAGAAGCTGGGAACTTAATCTGGGCACCCACATGGGTGGTAGAAGCCCTGTAACTTGAGTCAGTATGTGCATTAGGAGTCAGAGATTATACATGGTCATCGACCCTAGGAACTCCAGTGTGGGAAATGGACATCTCAACTGACAACTTTCTACAGACATTAATTAATTATTTGGTTAATTAGTTTACTTGAAAGACAAACTGAGAGAAAGTGACGAGAGAGAGAGAGAGAGAGAGAGAGAGAGAGAGAATCTTTCATTTACTGTTTCATTCTCTAAAGGGCTACAACAGCCAGGGCTGGGCCAGGTTGATGCCAGGAGTTTAGAACTCCATCTAGATTGACCACATAGGTGGCAGGGTTCTAATATGTCAGCACTATCCTCTGCCTTCCCAGATACATTTGTGGGAAGCTAGATCAGAAGCAGAGGAGCTGAGACTTGAATCAGCACTCTGATATTGGATGCAGGCATCCCAAGTTGTAGCCTTATTCGCTGTGACTCAATGCCTGCCTGTTACCCGACATCATAACAGCCAGGCTAAGCACCTGCCCCAGACTTCTGTAGCATGTACTGCATACTTCTGTAGTGTGTAATAAATTTTAAAATTGGTATGCTCAACTTTGTTGTTCCTTTTCAGTATTTTGTTTATTCACGTTTCAGAAAATTTCATCCCACCAGATTTTCATTATTTCATTTTTAATGGTTAGACAACATTTTACATAGGATGGGGGGAAAGGGAAATAAGGATAAGAAGGGACTCAGAGAAAACAGAAAGAGGGCAGGTGGTAGGCAAAACAATCCCCAAATGATTTTGTAAATATTCCTAGAGAAGTAGAAAATAATAAAACAATAGTAGCTAATATAAAAAAGAGATTATTCTTAGAATCAGAAAGAACTCTTATATGTTAAAAATAGAGAACTGAGTTTAAAAAATTTAATAGATTGATACAAAGCTGAAATTGGCTCTATCAATTGGAGAAAAATAAAAGGACATGGAGATGGAAAATTTTCTAAAATATAATGAAATGAGAAGATTAAACTAAAGGGCCACATCTTTCAAATGAGAATTCTATAATGGAAAAACCATGAAAAAGTAGGCAAGCAAATTATGAACAAATGATGCAAGAATGTTTCCTACAACTTACAATGATTTTAGACCTTAAGAAGGTCTACCAAGAAAAAAAAAAAACCCACAATAAACAACAAAAAAGAAATTCTACAAAATGCCTACCATAATGAATGGAAAATCCACACAAAGGTGTAACATTTTGTAATATCATTATAGGATTGATAAAGAAGATATCCTAAGTTTCCATAGTATTGAGAATCAGAGTATATTGGAAATCTGTATGTCACTGGACCTTGTTCTTGTACAGACTTCTGTAGCATGTACTGCATACTTCTGTAGTGTGTAATAAATTTTAAAATTGGTATGCTTAACTATGCTGTTTCTTTTCAGTATTTTGTTTATTCATGTTTCAGAAAATTTCATATATATGAAATTCTTCTATATATATGAGTATATATAGAAGCCAGAATACAAGAAAGTAAATGTATTCAAATATCTCAGTAAAATTAATTTTTATCCTAAAATTCTATACTCACTGCAGCTCACAAGCAAGTATGAAAGTGGAATAAAAATGGATTACTTGCTGCAGTTGGTATTGTTGATAAGACATATATTCTGTGTGAAATTGTTACTAGATAAATAAAACCTGCAGAAAAAAGTGACTCGATTAGCTAAAAATTTAATACAAGGACTTGATCTGCCAAAAGCAGTAATTGTAATATAGTCAATAATACTTTTAATGAAAATAATAAGGACAGGGAAAATCTTGTTGTGAGTTTGGTGCTTGCTTTTGTAATATTTGTGATGGTTGTTGAGTGCAGAAAGTTTGGGAGTAGATTTTGAGGAAATGTTGAGGTTGAATAATTTTTTTTTTTTTTTTTGACAGGCAGAGTGGACAGTGAGAGAGAGAGACAGAGAGAAAGGTCTTCCTTTGCCGTTGGTTCACCCTCCAATGGCCGCCGCGGCCGGCGCGCTGCGGCCGGTGCACCGCGCTGATCTGATGGCAGGAGCCAGGAGCCAGGTGCTTTTCCTGGTCTCCCATGGGGTGCAGGGCCCAAGCACCTGGGCCATCCTCCACTGCACTCCCTGGCCACAGCAGAGAGCTGGCCTGGAAGAGGGACAATGGGGACAGAATCCGGCGCCCCAACCGGGACTACAACCCAGTGTGCCGGCGCTGCTAGGCAGAGGATTAGCCTAGTGAGCCGCGGCGCCGGCCCGGAGGTTGAATAATTTTAAGGATGTACTTAAATATGAGTGGTTGGTTAAGGGGTTTCCTTTAATTTTGCTCAGCATGGAAACAGTTCTGTTTGGGTATATAAAAAATTAGACTTACATTGTTAAAGTAATAGTAAGCTTATAGTTAACTATCACTGAAAGCAAGTTCAAGATTTTGGACTTGACTAAGAAACAAATTTTAAAACACTATGTAAAATCTTATTTAAAAACAAACAACTGCTTATGTCATACACTATTGTTAGGATTAGGGGTAAGTTGAGTCAAATATAAGCAAAATGGATGAAAGTAGATCAATCAATTGGTGTTTAGAGTTGAATACTGGGGAATGTTAACCACCTAGTCACCAGTGATGCTCATTTTCTATTCTGCAAGTGCTTAAGTCAGTCTTTTTTTAAATTAAAGGAAGAGTTTGAAGATATGAAAAATTTATTTGTTTATTTATTTTGAGAATTCATAGGAGACAGGTAAGCAGAACTGATCCCAGAGAAACACTACATATTGGTGACTATATCACACCTATTTTCTAAAGAACAAACTCAATGAAACCTAAATAACTGTTCCTTTGTTAATTCAGTTAGAATAAAAAAAACTTGGATGACTCATTTTTTTTGTTAAAGGAAAATTAGAGAACCTTTAAAATATGGTTTACATTGAGTTTATATTGAAAACATCATTTCTTTTAAATATATATGAATAATTAGTATTTTATGTTCTGCATACTTTGGAGCTGACTGAAAGGTGAATATATATGTATTTCTGTATTTATATATATACATATATAAATATATAAACATTTTTAACAAAAAGGAGGTGATAACAAGGTGGGGGATAATTATCTGCTTTTTATTGCCAATATGAAATACACATATTTAATCTAGCAATAATTTTGAGACATGGAACAAAGGAGAAAAGTTCATTACACAAATAATTATAATTGAAGATAGTGTTAGAGAGGCACCACTGCCATACCTCAGTGAGCATACAGGTTCTGGGTCCCACTCACAGTTTTTCATTAAGTAAATCTTAAGGTGCGGCCCTAAAATTTGCATTGCCAACAAGATCTCCAGAGATGATGATGGTGTTGCTGATTCAGGGACCATACTTTGAAACTGGGTGAAAGGTCAAATTTGCTTTCAGGGTCATACATATTTTTACTGAGGAGCTAATACTTGAGAAAGGCCTAATATCATTTAATGGTTAGTTTCTTGGCTTCAAGCTAGTGATCATGTTTCAGTTAATTTTCTAAAAAGTATTTATTTTAATGAAATAGGATAATGTACAGAAATGAAGGAAATGTTGAAAAATCAACTTTCAAAAGGACAGGAATCAGAGTAATTTCCACATCCCTAAGAATCAGGAACTGATGACTCATGTCTTCATGGAGCGCTGACGTCCAGCAGATATTATTCCTGGTATAATTCTAGAAATAGAATACCTCTCCAGCCTACCTTGGAACATGTATGTTTCCCCCTGCCACAACAAGGCAAGACAGAGATAATCAGTGCCATTAAGGCTCTGTCTAGGATGCCTGATGTAGTTCCTCAAAGTGCAGCTGGAGTACCAAAAGTGGACAGAAGTATAATGTATGCCAAATAGGCAAAAATGATGGATGTCATGAAAAACAGGTTAGATTTTAAGAGGCAAACCAGTGGAGAACATGCTATTTCCTTATATAGATAACTGCAAGCCTGAAGTTGAATGAGAATAGAATGTTTGCCAAATCTGACTAATCTATTATTTTGGATTATAAAGTAAAATCATATGAGTAGTGGAAGATAAGGTCAGAAAAGTTGGGTTGGAAATATTCATGAAGGATGTTGGATTCCAGGAAGAGAAAACTGTCCTATAAATAGAGCTGCATCTCTGAGAAAGTAAGTGATATGTTCAGAAAGCAACCCTGTAATTATTGCAGGCAGGAAATGGAAACCATGAACCAAATTGGAGAGTATTCTAATATTCAGAAATCAGGTGAAAGATCTTAATTTAGAGCACTGACAATTGAAAGGGGGGAAAAGTAACATATACACATTTAGGATAAAATCTAAGTGATAGATTGACTGTGGGGCTGAACAAAGAGGAGCAATTAAACCTAAAGTTTGCTTTAGAGAAAGGCATGTGTTTGAATGCTGAATAAGTGGTTTAGTGGCTTTTAAGTAATTTTTAACCCTGTCATTCTTCAGGCTGCTGTTTGTCATGTCTATGAGTGGAAATGCTGTTAATTCTGGAGTTATTAAGAGGAAATATGAAGATACTTCAAAAAGTCAGTGGAAAATAACATAAAATACAATTTCCATTTTTTTCAAAAAGTTTTTAACATAATATGCATTTACCTTTGAAGTTTATGGAATTTCTTTGTGGACATATTTGAACTCAGACTATACCTAACATCTTGGCTAGTTTGCCAGAGGACAAATTTTGAGGTCAAAATGAGGACAAATTAAACAGACATTCCCAACTCTCTCTCAGATTCACCTGCAGGTCTGAAACTCAGGCACAACAACTACTATTTCTAGCACAGGAATGTCCAGGCTAGTAATATTTTATGTTCAACTATTTCATCACATCTCTTAACATTGATGTACTGATTTTGTTATTTGTAAACTAGTAATGAAAGTCTCCATAATTCTTGAAGAAATCAAAACAAAGACATAAGACATTTGTTAGTAATGAGATAGTATTTATTCATAATAGCACAATAATTGAGGCCAAATCCTCTATCACAAGACCAGTCTCTGTGACACCAAATGTCAATTTAGAAAGTATTTAGCAGAATACTGCTATTGGCATGCTTTATTTTTCCAGGAAAAACGACAAACAAATGAATGTTTTTGGAGTAGCCAGTTCTCATTTCTCAGTTACAAATGAAGGGCAATCTGTGCAGGGATGTGCAAAAATCCCAAGACGTTGGCACATAGAGTTCAACCCAGTCTTTGATGCTGTTTTTCTTTAAATCCCTGCAAAAGCCGTTTCATCTCATTATGATATTCTTTTAATTAATGCTAAATTGTGGTAAGTTTAGTTTACATTGGCTGTCCTACCTGCTCTCCACTGGGTTGTATTAAAGCAAGGTGCCGGGAATGTTGTGGTTTAGACAAAAGCCTCGAGCAGACTGCCCGGATTCAAATCCCAGCTAGCCATTAACCAGCTGCTGTCTCTACAAAGGATCCTTCACCTCTCGGTGCTTCAGTCTGGCTACTTATATTATGAGGATTATTTGTTTCATGGCTTGGTTGTGAAAAAAAGTAAAGAATTTATTATTACAGTGCTTAGAAAATAGTAATCAGTACATAAGAGTTTTGCACATAGAAATTGAAACCACCGGAAATGCACTCAAAATGTCTATATTCCAACTTTCTAATTCCTTGATTCATCCTACCATAATCCATAATAATAACTATACAGTGGCAATACTATACATTCATTATCTAATTTAATTCTCAAACCAACCCTAGGGAGTACATATACATATCTCTTTTTCATAAACAAGTAACTGAAAAATGGAGAGACACTAAATATTTGCCCAAATTCTCCAAGCTAAATCATGATATTGGGTTTCAAATGTACATATCTAGAAATCGATCACTCAACTATTTTGCCAAGCAACCTCCCAACATAAGAAAAAGTACCAGGAAAATGAGTTGAGTTCTGCAGCAAAAGGCAATAGGCAAAATCAGTGAACAAATGGCAGGAACAGTTTCTGGGTGCTGCTATATTCTAAGTCTGTGCTCTTGGTCTCAAATCATTTTCTTTAACAGCTTCCAGAGGTAACAATACCTCTAATAGGAGGTGGTTATGAAATTACACTTGTAAGCATGAAATTATTTTAAAAATCCTTAATTTTCATTATCAGATGTAAAAAATTCAACCTGTCGAAATAACCACATAAAACCATTGGCTGCGAATAAGAAGGGAATGTACCAGTTCATTTTGATTCCACTGAAAAACGATATGATTTTCCCCAAAAGAATGGATTACATGTTACCTGAAAAATAGCTTAATTTCCCCTGCCCTAATGTCATTATTGGAATCTTATCTTTGGCTGCAACTTCAGGATCATGAGAAGACTTTGTGAAAGGGACTTCTATAAGTATGCTAGGAACAATAAATGAACTGCTTTTATCACCTTCAGCAGGGAACTAAATTAGACTTACACTAATGATCATTTCTATTCTAGGAAAAGTCTAAATGCCTACCTTACACTACTGTTTCTCAGAAATACAGCAAATTAAAACAATGAATTCAACACATTTGTGGAGCACAGAAAAGCAATTATGGAAAACCATTTCAAACTTTTCATTCTTTGAAATTTTAACCTAATTTCTCTCAATTTCTAGCCACCAATTTAATTTTTATTTATATCTCAAGAGTATTGTTTTATCTATTTCACCTTTTTAATTACATGGAATATATGTTGTTACATGCAATCAATTGGAAGTGGGAGGAAGTGGAAGGGATTAGACATGGTGGTAAATCTAAGGAAGGAATTGGAACTGGTAATTAGGAGATTGTCCTAAGTCAATTTATTCTGTATTTAGTTTTTGTGAACCAATCATGTAACAGAGGCAGGTGTTAGGGAAAAAAAGGTGAAAATGTGGTACCTGTTCTGGCAACAATAAACACAGCTATAAATAATTGAGTATAATGCAAATTGATAAGGTTCTTTTTTGGGGGAGGGGACTGAAATGAAGGATGAGAATACTTGCTTTGTGCCATTTAATGCTAGTCACTGGGCTAGGTTCTAATATACGTTATTCAGTTTATGAAGTTAGTCATGTCGTTAGTGATACCAGCTGTGATTAAAACTCTGATATCTCATCTTTCAAAGTATTTGCTTTTTATTTTAAAGGAGTGTTTACTATGATTGCGACAAATTAGCTGGGGAGTTTTTAAAAATACCTATGCATGGGGCAGGGGTTGGAGAATCTGGGTTTTTTACACATATCTATTAATTTTTTTCATTTTTTTATTAAACAAGCTGTAGAAGCTCTGAATATCAGTATGCTGTGTTCTGTGCTTACTATGAAGGGCAAAGAGATTATGCCTGGGTAGAGGAGGGAGGAATGTAAATGAGTGCTTTGTGGGAAAATATTTTTATATTTCCCTAAGTAGGAGTTTGGTAAGGGATGAAAGGAGAGTTTTGGACAACATCTTTATTCAGAGAAGTCTTTTATAGATTTTTAATGGTTAAGATAAATTAGATTTCCTGTCTTCCTATGTTGTCTGAACTCTAACTCACCATGATAACCATTGATGATAGATAGGTAGATAGATAGATAACTAGATAGACAGGTGATTGGTATTTATTTACACACACAAATACAGCATCATCTCTCATGATTAGCAGTGTGTCCACAGAGAAAGAGAGGCAGATTTTTCAAAGTCGTATCTGAAAATCCTATGCAATTCAGTGGTGTCTGCTTATCTATGGTTTCTTTTTCTGCAGTTTCAGTTATCCACAGTCAAGTGTGTTTCAAAAATATTAAAGGGAATATTCCAGAAATAAACAATTCATAAGTTTTAAGTAGCATTTCTTATATTTATGCCATCATAATTATTGCACTTTAATATTAATTATTGCTGAAACTCTTACTGTGGCAAATTTAAAATTCAAACTTTATGAAATGTATGTGCTCAGCACTATTCAAGGTTTCAGAGGGTCTTGGAAAGCGTTTCTAATGGATAAGGCGGAACTACTGTAGAACTTTAATAAAGTACTAAAAGGACATCTCACAGATGAATTAATATATGTATAGAAGTTTATTATGTTTTTGAGTTAAAATGATAAATGATTTTATAAAATACTTAAACATTGAGTATTCATATATGCATATTTGATCTATATTCCTACATATATATCTAACTCTATTCTCACCACCTTGATAGAACAATGGAATTTGAAGTATCTGTTATCATTCATATATGTACACGTTTGCATAGTTTTTTGGTGTCTTCTTTAAAGGTGATTACTTTTATCTTTGTCAATTAAGAAACACAGAATCAAAGCAATCAAATAATGTGGTATCTTTGGTGTGAGAAACAGCCATTCTCTTTCACCAGTTTTCACATCATAAAGCCCGCTTCTCAGAGGCAAATGCTTTCAGATCTCTTAACATATTTTAACTTAAGATTTCCAAACCATATGCTCACGCTGTTGTGTTGGGTGCTAGGATGTGCTGTGCAGACAGTCTTTCATTATGAAAGGGCTGATTTTCCAGAGAATGCGCTGACCTCCTTCAGTGTCATGAATTCTCTTACCACCACAATTGTGTCAAAGTAAAAATCAGCTAAAGAGCTCGAGAGGCTCTTCATTGGAGAGCTGAGCTTTGAAATAACTGATGGGAGTCTGAGGAACAGTTCTGAGGATTTGGGAAACACTCATAGTCAATGTGATAATGAGAGATTCAAACACCAAGCACTCCGGGGGTTTAGGGTTTGTCAATTATGCCACAGTGGAGGTGATAGATGAAGCCATGAATGCAAGGTAACTCAAAGTGGATGGAAGAGTTGTGAAATCAAAGAGAACTATGTCAAGAGAATATTCTCAAAGCCAGCATGCCCATCTGATTGTGAAAATGGTCTTTCTTGGTGGCACTAAAGAAGACACTGAAGAATATCCCCTCATAGATTAGTTTGAACAGTAGAGGAAAATTGCAGTGATTGAGATAATGACGGACTGAGGCAGTGGCAAGAAGAGGGGCTTTGGTTTGTGAACTTTGATGACCATGACTCTGGATATGATTGTCATTCAGAAATTCCATACTGTGAATTGTCACAACTTAGGAGAAAGGGAGGCTTTGTTGAAGCAGGAGAGGGCTGGTACTTCATCCACCCCAAGATATTGACATGGTTCTGGAAACTTCGTTGTGGTCATCGAGGTGGTTTTGATGGCAATGACAGCTTGGGTTGTGGAAGAAATTTCAGTGGTCATGGCAACCTTGGTGGCGGCTGAGATTGTGGTTGATATGGTGTCCATGGGGTGGTTACAACGGATTTGGTAGTGATAGGAAATTTGGAAGCAACAGATTTGGCAATTACAACAGTCTTCTAATTTTGGAGCTGTAAAGGAAGGAAACCTTGGAAACAGAAGCTCTGGCTCTTATGGTGGTGGTGGCCAATATTTTGTGAAACCACGAAATCAAGGTGACTACTGTTTCTGCAGTAGCATTACCTATGGCAGTGTTAGAAGGTTTTATTAACTGCCAAGAAACAAATCTTACCAGGAGAGCCAGAGAAAGGACAGGGAAGCTGCAGGTTATAACAGATTTGTCAACTCAGCCAAGCACAATGGTGGCAGGGCCAACCACTACAAAGATATGTTTTAGACAATACTTATGTGTGTGGCAAAAAACCTTGAGGATTGTATTTGTGACGAATTATATAACAGGTTATTTTAGTTTCTGTTTTGTGGAATGTGTAAAGCATTCGAACAAAGGGGTTTAACATAACTTTTTCTTTTCTTTCTTTCTTTTTTGCACCCCTGCTGTTCATTGCTAAATTTAGTAGTTTGGTCATGACGCTGAATAAATGTGTCATTAAAACAATTATACTGGCTTCACAGAATAACTTGGTAATATTTGTTTTTATTTTGAAGATTTTATATTAAATTAGTATTTTTCAGTTATTAAACAAAATTTTCCATTGAAATCATCTGAAACTAAAGTGCTTTTGTGGAAGTATTGATCATATTTGATTCCCTAATAGATACAGCACTATCAGATGTTTTTACTTTTTTGAAAAAAATATTTTATTTATTTAACTGAGAGACAGAGTTACAGACAGAGAGAAGGAGAGACAGAGAGAAAGGTCTTCCATCCACTGTTTCACTCCCCAGATGATCACAATGGCTAGAGCTGAGACCATCCAAAGCTAGGAACCAGGAGCTTCTTCCAGGTCTCTCATGTGAGTGTAGGACCAAGCACTTGGGCCATCTTCCACTGCTTTCCCAGGCCATCACCAGGAAGCTGGATCAGAAGAGTAGCAGCTGAGACATGAACTTGTGCCCATATGAGATGGATGGGTGGAGGCTTAGCCTACTATGCCACAGTACTGGCCCCCAGATGTTTTTACTTTGTCTTTGGTTGGTTTTGGAAGGTTTTGTGTTTTCTGTAATTTTGTTTTATTTATCTACATTTTCTAATTTTTAGCTATTAACTTTAGTCTGTTAAATGATTTATTATGATTTTTTTTATTGTTTCTTGGCCCTCATTCCTGCTATTCCTGCTTTCTCCCTTTTTTTCAGTTTTACTAGACGCTAATCACATTTATTATTCCTGTCAAATAACCACCTTTTGGCTTTTTATTTTTTCAATTGTGTCTGTTTCCTACTTTATTAAATTCTATTTTTATCCTATACTATTTCTCTGCTTTAAATTTCTTAGCATCCAAATTTTTTTTTATTAAAGATTTTATTTATTTATTTGACAGATAGAGTTAGACAGTGTGAGAGAGAAACAGAGAGAAAGGACTTCCTTCCATTGGTTCACCCCCCTAAATGGCTGCTACGGCTGGAGCTGTGCTGATCTGAAGCCAGGAGCCGGGTGCTTTCTCCCTGTCTCCCATGTGGGTGCAGGGGCCCAAGCACTTGGGCCATCCTCCACTGTACTCCCAGGCCACAGCAGAGAGCTGGACTGGAAGAGGAGCAGCTGGGACTAGAACCAGCGCCCTTATGGGATGCTGGTGCAGCAGGTGGAGGATTAACCTAGTGCGCCACAGTGCCAGCCCCAGCATCCAAATTTTTGAAAATTTAAACATATGAGAGTTCCTTCAGCTTCAGGTTGGGTTGTCAAGAGTCGCAAGATTCTGTCACTCTAAGAATTTAATAAGCTAAACTATAAAATTATTTTTGAAATTTATTAGAGAGTTGAGAACTCAAACCTAACTGAATAGAATTCTGTAAAATGATCAGGACTGCATAGGAGAAGAGATCCACACTGCCCCCATTCCAAGTCCAATGACAGATGGAGCAGAAATCTGCTATAGATAGGGCTAAAGGGTAACCAGCAACATTTTAAGATCATTGTTAAAGATCATGTGGTGCAGTGCACTAAGCTACAGTTTAGGGCTCCCATATTCCATATCAGAAGATCTGGGATTAAGTCTACCCTCTGTTTCTGATCCAGCTTTCTACTATGATAACCTTGGGAAGCAGCAGATGATGGTTGAATTATTTGATTTCTCACATGGTTAGATACAGATTGAGTTTCATGCTCCACACTTCTGTCTTCAGCCTGGCCTAGCCAAGGTTGTTGCAGACATTTGGGGAACGAATCAGTGGTTGGAAAATCTCTCACTCCCTTCCTCCCTCCCTCTTCCTCTCGCTCTCCTGTGCTCCTGTTCTCTCTGTTTCTCCATTTCAAATTAAAACAAAACAACAACAACAACAAAAACTTTAATGGCCAAGGCAGGGGTCGGCGCTGTGGTGCAATAGATTAATCCCCCACCTGCAGCACAGGCTTCCTATATGGGCGCTGGTTCTAGTCCCAGCTGTTCCTCTTCCAGTCCAGCTCTCTGCTGTGGCCTGGGAAAACAGTAGAAGATGGCTCAAGTCCTTGGGCCCCTGCACTCATGTGGGAGACCAGAAGAAGTTCCTCGCTCCTTTGGATAGGCCCAGCTCCGGCCATTGCGGTCATTTGGGGAGTGAACCAGCAGTTACGCTGTCTGTAACTCTACCTCTCAAATAAATAATTTTTTTTTTTTTTAAAAAAGGCCAAGGCATGTCCTATTATAACCTTATCTTTGGCATGTTCTACCATTGGTCTCATCTGCACATTAATTCTTACTGTCCCATAAGCCCACTCAAAACCCAAGAACAAAGTGCTCTTTGTTTTCAGTCATGCAGAGTTTCCCTGAGATCCAAGGTAGTTTTCCTGTCTGATGGAGGTCAAGAGAAATCTTGTGGCTGGCGCCGCGACTCACTAGGCTAATCCTCTGTCTGCAGCGCCGGCATCCCGGGTTCTAGTCCCGGCTGGGGCATTGGATTCTGTCCCAGTTGCTCCTCTTACAGGCCAGCTCTCTGCTGTGGCCCAGGAAGGCAGTAGAGGATGGCCCAAGTGTTTGGGCCCTGCACCCACATGGGAGACCAGGAGGAAGCAGCTGGCTCCTGGCTTTGGATTGGCGCAGAGCGCCGGCCTTAGCGGCCATTTGGGGAGTGAACCAGCGGAAAAGGAAGACCTTTCTCTCTGTCTCTCTCTCGCTCACTGTCTAACTCTGCCTGTCAAAAAATAAATAAATAAAAAGAGAAATCTTGTGAAGTGTTCCAGAATTTCAGCTATAAGAGGCTGAAATTGAGAAAAGAGAAATGAGAGAATTCACACTGATGCATTTTTGGCTTTGATTGGAGGTACACCATTTACATTCATAAGGCTAGGAGCCGGCACCATTACAGAGCTGAAAAGTTTTAAGTCAAAGCATTGTAAGTCAGGGATCATACAGCCTAGTGTTTATGTGCAATTCCTTTGGCTTTCTTCTCAATAGACTCCTCCACTCATTTCCATAGTTACTTAGATCGGCAGCTTTTCTCTCTTATCTCCTTCAGGGAATTCATATTTGTAATACTTTAAGTCTTCTGCCATAGTTTTGATTATTTTTGTGATAAGGCAAAATAAAGCTATTTAGAGAGTATATTTTTGCAAAGAGTAATCAAATTTTGAACAGCTTCACATGAACCACTTAAAACGAAATGAGGGTTATTGTGTCCATTTCCTGTTTACTCTATCTTTTGTGTCATTGATGTTCATTTAATGTGTTTATTGTCATTTGTGCTATTTTAGTACTAAAATACTGAATCAAGCAAGCAAACATTCAAAAGCATTAAATAAAAAAATATATAAATTGTATCTTCTAAATTTGTCCTTTAATACAATATGATGATTCAGCAATACTGAAGTTTAAGCTTGCTAGCAAGAAGACAGCATGTGATAGAAAAAAAAAAATCCTTGGAAATTGACCCTGTAAAATTAACCTTTAATTCTCCCAGGTTTACAGTAACCATCAGATATGTCCTGGCAGTGCTCCCTTCTGAGTTGTCTCTGCAACAGTGAGGAGAACTGGATTCTCAGTATCTGAGTGCTTTGATGGAGGATTTTTAAAAAAGTATCTCATTTTTTAAACAAAATTTTGATTGACTGTGATAGTTGCACAGTTTTATGGGATACACTGCAATATTTTAACACGTATCCACAGTGTAAATCAATCAAACCAGAAAACTAGCTTTTCAGTTCCTCATCCTTTGTATGTGGAGCCTACCAGTTCCTCTCTTCTAGTTCTCTGTACAGTATATGATACTTTGTTGTGAATTACACTTACTCCACTGTGTTATAGAATACTGGAACTTGCTACTTCCATCTGATTTGTGTTTTGTAATCATCATCCAATTTCTCTCTGTCCCCCGAGTGGGCTCTTGAGAATGAGGAAGCTTATTGTTGTACCTGGCAGTGCTACTGAGTATCCAGCTTTGGTGACTTTCTGTGTATTGTAGACTTATCTTTCACTGGCATTAATAACTCATTTCTTTCTTTACTTTGTCTGATATTATTTCTCTTAATCTCATCACTGTCAGGTTCTAATAACAGCCACAGATTTTATTATGTGGTTTCAATTGTAACCTTTCATTTTTTAAAAAACATTTCTCCTATGTTTTCAGAGTTACTCTTTAGACTTTTTATATTTCAGTCATAGCTTATTTTCATCTGTAATCTCACTCTTTCTATGCATGTAACCATGGAAACCATCACAAAATGCCTGTGTTTTACAAATCGTGGTATAAATTACAGGTCATTACAGTTGTTACATTCCTGTTCTCATAAGGGGCTGCATTTTTACCTATGACAAGGGTTATGGCTACTTTTAATTCCAAGAGGATGGGTGGTAGCTTGTTGTAGTAGGTCAGTAATGCTCTGGTCTTCTGGTGTCATGAGGAGATAAGTTATTACTGAATGGCTTTTAATAGCTGTTTGTAAATTTACTGTGAATGACTACATTCCTAATTTAGGTTCTTGATTTTGATCTAATTTTTATTAAATATTAAACTTCACAAAAACATCAGAAATGCCATTCCACATATTTGTGAAACACTAACTTTGTGGTCAGCATTGTTTCAGGTGATCTAGGCAATATTCTCAAAAACTAATGGAGAAAATAAATTAAGTATACATATCAGTATAACAGAGAAGATCATAGAGGGCTCCTTAGTCAAGAAGCAATGAGGAAAACAAAAAGTACTCAATATGTCTAAGACAGAGGGAATTTAATGCATAGAACTGATTATAATCAATACTCAGAAGCTACCCAGGGCACAATGAAGCAATTCAGAGATCAACAAGAACAAAAAACTATTACCAGTTCTTGGGAGGAGGGACAGATCCAAGAGACAGTGTTACTGCAGCATATGGTGCAAGTCCGTCACTGGGTCATTGGAAGAAAGATGGCGCTGTGGAGATGCCATTACACTTTAGATTTTGTTTTTAGTTTTTGTGACTATTCTTCAGTTTCTGGACACAGCTTTAGATGCACTCCATGCAATTATCCTGGAAGAAAATAGTAGCTTCTATGAAATCACTATTGTTTGCTAGCGCAGTTGCATATTTTAATATTTCATCTGTTTAAACCAGAAAACATTAAGTAATCAATGTGAATTTATATTAACTCACATATTTAGCATCTTTAACGTGCTGCTTTTCTCTTCTGGGTTCAATCTTGAATTATTTTCCTTATAGCTGAAGAAGATCCTTTAGCAATCCTCATCTGGGAAGTTTACTAGAGATGAATTCTTCCGGTCTTTGTTTGCCTGAATTTTTAAAAATTTATTTTAAAATCTTATCTTCATCCTTGAATGATATTTGCATTGGTTTTCTATTTCTTGGCTACAGATTTTGCTCCAACATTTTGAAAATACTATTTTATTTCCTTCAGTTTTTGTTGGGAAGCAGCTGTCAATCAAGTTGTTGATCTTTGGTAGCCATCTTTTGTCTCTGGCTGCTTGTTTCCTATTTCTGTTTACATTGGAGGCACCCATATGCAAACTCAATTGCTTATTTCAGCTGATTTTTGTTAAGTGAATTTAGAATCTTTGTATAACTAGCAATTACTCAATTTGGGGTATTAAATTGCATGTACTTATAAAGATAAAATGAATGACATTATTTAAAGATTTTTGAATTCAAATTATTTCATTAGCATACTTGAATAATATTTACATTAAAGGATGTGGTGATAACCATTGAAACACTGATTTATTTACACCTATCATGTTAGTATTCATTTTCTACTCATATTTTTTGTTTGTTCCATTTCATGTATACACTTATTCTTTGTCTACCACTCTCAAGTATCAGGAGTCCTGCCAGTCCTTGCATATCAGGAGATTCTTTCCCTCCAAGTGATGAAAATTCCAAAGCAGTCGTCTGCCATTTCACTGCTGAGGTGGACAATCTGGTTTTTCAGAAGTGATATTTGTGTGGTAACTTCCAACGGTACCTGTCTGGTATCACCAGCATAGACAATCAAATCAAACACAGCCTTACTTGTTCCTTTGACGAACGATTCCTGTTTCCTAATAATAGGAAAATGAAAAGTCTGGGAAGATTATATCATATGAGAGTCAAGAAAATCAGTTGGACACAGGTGGTAGGATAACGATACTGAATAGATAGATGCAAGACAATCAAAGGATGCCTGTGAATTAAAGGATCAGTCAGGGTTACAGAAGTGATGCAGAGGATCAGAAGACATGGGAATTGTGAATCTTTTCACAGGCAACAGTGTGAGAACAGACAAAATTGGGGCAGAGCTGGCAATCAGTATCAGCAGATTAAAAAAAAAGTGATCTGAATATATATATATCTGAAGATATAGCTCCTGATACACCATAGATTATAATTATAGAACTGTTTGTTCTAAACAACTATTTGTATTCTTGGTACTTGAAATGTGTGGTTCTTCAATCTTCTCTGTAACTTGAATTGTGATCGACAGTTTTTTTAAGTCTCTCTTGCGCTCTAAAACTTTACCATTCCTTAGAACTCTACTTAATTCTTGATTTTTAAATTTTCTGTTATGAAAATATTTCTCTATAGTTCACATACACAGAAACACACATTGCATATTCTCAGCTGGGAACTTCTTATCTTGACATTATCTTGTTATATTTTACTTCTTTCTATTCTCTAGAATAAGAGATAGCCTTCAGGCCGGTGCTGCGGCTCACCAGGCTAATCCTCCACCTTGCGGCGCTGGCACACCCGGTTCTAGTCCCTGCCGGGGCGCCGGATTCTGTGCCGGTTGCCCCTCTTCCAGGCCAGCTCTCTGCTGTGGCCAGGGAGTGCAGTGGAGGATGGCCCAAGTGCTTGGGCCCTGCACCCCATGGGAGACCAGGATAAGTACCTGGCTCCTACCATCTTATCGGATCAGAGCAGTGCGCCGGCCGCGGCGGCCATTGGAGGGTGAACCAACGGCAAAGAAAGGCCTTTCTCTCTGTTTCTCTCTCTCACTGTCCACTCTGCAAAAGAGATAGCGTTCATTGTATATATCCCATTCTCATTTTTTTTTTTTAAGAAAAACTGTATTTATTTGACAGGAAGAGAGAGATAGAGATAGAGATAGAGAGAGAGAGAGAGAGAGAGAGAGAGTTTCTATCTGCTGGTTCACTCTCCAAATGGCCCTGTTTGCTGGTGCTGGGCCAAGCCAAGGCCAGGAGCCAGAAAGTCCATCTGAGTCTCCCATGTAGGTGGCAGAGGCCCAAGTACTTGGGCCACCCTTTGTTGCTTTCCCAGGTACATTATGAAGGAGCTGGATCAGATGCAGAGCAGCTGGGACCCAAACAGATGCTCTGATATGGGATGCTGGCATCACAAGCAGAAGCTTAACCCATTTTTCTTCAGCAATGATTCCCCTATTCTCATGTTTAACATCCTTCTCTAACAGAGTGATCCACTAATTGACTATTTCTTCTCTCCTTTATTGTCCGCAGTTCTCTTTACATTTACTTCTCATTGTTCTATAAATATGGTCAAATATCACTCATACTAAAAAATGAGAAATTCTTCAACCTAATCTAGGATTTTAGTTATCATGTTTTCTTTCATTTCTTCTTCTGCCAATCTGCTTGAAAAGATATACTTTGTTTTTCGTCATCTATATGTCAGCTTACATCTATGTATTCATCTAATTTGTCACTAATTGCTCCACTGAATCATGTTCTGTCAAAAGTGAGTTAAATCTTGTCTGTGACTTTAACCAGCACATCAATTTCATGGCAGTACAATCAAGATCTTGAATGAAGCATCAACTGTCTTGCACACCTCTTCATTCTAGCCTATTTTCTTTCATTATACAATATTTTTGGTACCAAAAATTCACATGATTTTGGGGTTTTCCTATAACAGTGCTTAGGTATATGGCTATTGGATTGGTAAAAAAAAAAAAAAAGTTGATCTCTAGAGAAGACACAAGGAAAGTTAAGGCACTTATGAAAAATTAGTTAACCTCATCAGCCATGAGATTAAAATTGCTGGGGAGTGGGAGGCACTGAACAAATTGAAGAAAATAGTTTGTGTGGAGAGAGATGGAATAGTAACTAATATAGACATGTTCAACAAATGTCCATAAGTGGAAATGGATTAACATAGATTATAGTAAAGATGCAGGATGGTATAACTTTTATGTTCACCATGAAGCACTTTTGGGTAAAGAAAAATTATAGACTTAAGTCATTAGGGGTTCTCCTGAAGAAGATTAGGTGATGAGTCTGAAATATTTAGAAATGTGAGACTGGCTGGCGCCGCGGCTCACTAGGCTAATCCTCTGCCTGCAGCGCTGGCACACTGGGTTCTAGTCCCGGTCGGGGCGCCGGATTCTGTCCAGGTTGCCCCTCTTCCAGGCCAGCTCTCTGCTATGGCCCGGGAGTGCAGTGGAGGATGGCCCAAGTGCTTGGGCCCTGCACCCCATGGGAGACCAGGAGGAAGCACCTGGCTCCTGCCATTGGATCAGCGCTGTGCGCCGGTCACAGCGCGCAGGCCGTGGCGGCCATTGGAGGGTGAACCAATGGCAAAAGGAAGACCTTTCTCTCTGTCTCTTTCCCTCACTGTTCACTCTGCCTGTCAAAAAAAAAAAAAAAAAAAAAAAAAAAAGTGAGACTATATGCTTGTGTGTTGAGTGGAGAGAATATGAAAGCTTTAACAATCTCGGGAACTCCATGGTCTTTGGTGATAAGAGAAACAAGGGTAAGAGGAATTGATCAACCTTAAAGCCTGTCAACACTAGACAAGAGGAAAATTTGACAAGAGTTGAAGGATTCATTATGAACCTTTTTATTTTCACCAACTCACGATAATCTCTCCATTCCTAGATTCCTTCTTTACTTACTATTATGACTATCTGATTCTTTTATACAGTCCAGCTAGCAGCTGTGCACGGCACTCTTAGTTGCTCTTTCTTTCCTGCATGCTTTATTATTTCATCTAAAAGATGGAAATGAATATTTCCTGTGGGTGGGAATTTTGTAAAATCTAAGTATGTGCCCAGAGTAGTATCTTGGTCACTGTGTCTCTCTTTAAGTATTTGTTGATAGTTGAAGGGCATATTATAAACATTTAATACACCAGAGAAGCTTAAATTGGCCTTTTCTCTGAGTAATACTTTCTTTACTATTTTTTTTTTTTGACAGGCAGAGTGGACAGTGAGAGAGAGAGAGACAGAGAGAAAGGTCTTCCTTCTATTGGTTCAACCCCGCAATGGCCGCTGAGGCCTGCGCACTGCGGCCGGCACAAGGTGCTGATCCGAAGCCAGGAGCCAGGTGCTTCTCCTGGTCTCCCATGGGGTGCAGGGCCCAAGCACTTGGGCCATCCTCCACTGCCTGCCCGGGCCACAGCAGAGAGCTGGCCTGGAAGAGGAGCAACCGGGACAGAATCCAGCGCCTGACTGGGATTAGAACCCGGTGTGCTGGCGCTGCAGGCAGAGGATTAGCCTATTGAGCCATAGCTCCGACCACTTTCTTGACTATTTAGAAAATATATTTGTGATGAAGTGCTTTACTTAAGAGTGTTGATACCTCTTCTGTCTAGCAAATTTGAATGACTTTTAACAGTAGTGCAAATTAAACAAATCATTAATTGATGCATATTGAAGAATTAAAATAATTGAGAAAAAGTATTAAGTCTCACAATCATAAATTTTATTGGAATTGCTATGGAAAGTTTTAAATGTATAATATGTAAAATATAAAAAATTTCCAAATATTAAAAGAATAATATTGGAGGAGGGCTATGATAATCATGGACTTTTGAGACACCTGGAAAAGTTTAAAATATGGAGAGTTTAAGAGGCTATTCTGTTTCTCTCTTAGACAAAAGGGAGAGAATTCTGTGAGTTCAGCAGGAGGAAGTTGTTTGGCAACTTGATAATAGGCTTTGATTTTCTTATTTATTTGGTTTGTTTTTATTTGGGAAGCCACTGAAAGGCTACACTAGAGGAAACTGTAGAACCAAGAAAAGTTATGTTAGTACCAGGTGCAAGGACATTGCCAATTGAGCAAAATATACACATACACAGGAAATTCTAGCTACTTGGGTTCTCCTCGGATTTTCCATTGTAGGAAGCTCTGGAAAGAAAACAAATCATACTCTTATAACATATTCCATTTAACCCTGAACAAAAAATCAATCAAGCTTAGAAAGAAAAATTTTAAGTCTATATACAGTATTCTTTTTCTATTCAGCAATTAAATATATAAATTGCGCAAGTATAGACTTCTATAAGCCCACTTTCTGTACTGGCTATATTTCCATTTCATTTTTAAGTGCTTTGTTTTGAGTATGTGAAAAATCAAGACTGATTTTTAAATTCTTAGGGAGAAAATTGTTTCAGAAAGCCCATTCCATTCTTCAAGCCCATTATTACAGACCAAAACATTAAAATGCCAGAGAGCTGGAGGAACAATAAGGTAAAGGTCAACCGGCATGATACTAACTTAGTCAAAGAAAGTACTTTCTAGGTAAAAGCGTTTCTGCTTTTTCTAACAAATGAAAATGGTAAGAAAACAATTTATTCACATGAGGTTCTTTTGATTTTTCTCTGGAAAATGTATTTTACCTTTGCTGCCTGGGCTAAGAAGCCTGGAAAAAATCACTCTGAACTGCTATTTGCATTTCACAGGCTGACTGATTGATTCACTAATAGCTATGTTTTACACTGTAGGGGGGAGAAGAAGGGAAAAAAAGGAAAATGTAAATGTGCCTCTATGTGTGTATGTGTGTGTGTGTTTGCATGTTTGTGTATGTGCAGGCATGTGAATACGTAATCTGTAGCCTTCATTATTAAAAGATTAAAATAAATAGCTTTGCCAAAGCAAAAAAATAGACTCTGTTAATGAGAGATTATGAGCTTATCTATGACATTTTCCTACTGCTTTTAAATTATTTAACAATAAAATATTTTTTGTGTGTCTGGAGCACAAAATTGCAGTTGTTATACACAAGACATATTTTTAGGAATTCAGTCCCAAGGCGAGGAAAATTTCTCAAAATTATTTGACTATGTCAAGATGAGTAAATACTGCATCTTAATGAAAACATGATGTAACTTTTCACATAATCATGCTACACATACTCATTAAGCAACAGTTCTGTGCTTTGTAAGATACTTAGTGCAGAAGACAGATAGGGAGAAGCCAGCTAAGGTGGTGGGGGTGGCTGGAGGGTGTGGTAGGGCTAGGAAGATGAACAGAGAGAACATGGGGGATTCTTGGATATATGGGAAGAGATTTGCTGGCCAAAGCAGGAATTCATATAACCTTCATTTCTGCCCCCTTTTCAAAACCTCTTTGCCTTTGCTTCTCTCCAAACAGTACATTTATTTGTAACGTTCAACCACATGACAGCTAACAACAGAAATGTGAAGTACAAAAAATTCCAATTAAGAGGTTTGCAATTGAATCTGACAGTATCAAAATAATACATTAAATACATATGCTTCAGAAACACATTTTAAATTGGCTATTTCTTTTGGTGTCTGAGGACTGTCTGCAGTTCAGTTGTTTGTTTTGTGAGATGAAATTACCTTGGAATTCATACAGTTTAAGAGGCAGACATATTTGATTCATGCCTTATCAAAACAGTACTGCTCCATGTTCATTGCTCATCTCTTTAGACAGTATGTATTTACTTATTTATATGTATTATTTTATTTGCATATTTTACACTTATTGCCATATGATTGCACTTTGATAAAAACTTTGTAAACAAATGTATTACTTTTCTTTAGCTTTTGAGCTTCTAGCAGGCTATGCCTAATCATAGTTCATGCTCCTCTCAGGAATTTTCTTGTGTTGGAGTGCATGTGTGAATGTACACATATGTGTTTTGTTTTTCACTTTCATTTTTCCTCCAAATTCTTTTTTCCCCTTGAAAAACTCTGTCTGAAAGCCATACTATTAGAGAAATTTTAAAAATCAAGCATTAAGTTATATTGCTGGATAGTGGGGCATATTTTTTTCTGTACTTCACGGCTTGATTTCCCAAGCAGTATAACTGTAGGGAAATCGGAAAGAAAACACCCAGATTCAATATAGTGAATGATCTATGTCTCTGCAGATGATGTTCATATCATCTTTCTTCTCATCTCTTTCTGAGAGAAAAAAGAGAAAGAAAACATCACCATGCCTGCTGCATTGCCAGCAGTAGTGCTAGGAGCAAGTAGGCTCTCAACATATGTTTGCTGAATTAAACTGCATTTTATTTTTATTTTATTTTATTTTATTTTTTTTGACAGGCAGAGTGGACAGTGAGAGAGAGACAGAGAGAGAAAGGTCTTCCTTTTGCCGTTGGTTCACCCTCCAATGGCCGCCGCTGCAGCCGGCGCACCGCGCTGATCCTGGCAGGAGCCAGGAGCCAGGTGCTTTTCCTGGTCTCCCATGGGGTGCAGGGCCCAAGCACCTGGGCCATCCTCCACTGCACTCCCTGGCCATAGCAGAGAGCTGGCCTGGAAGAGGGGCAACCGGGACAGAATCCGGTGCCCCAACCGGGACTAGAACCCGGTGTGCCGGCGCCGCAAGGTGGAGGATTAGCCTATTGAGCCACGGCGCCGGCTCTTAAACTGCATTTTAAACCTTACTAAATCTGCATGATAGATAGATCTAGAGGTTGGCACATGGCAAAGTGGACACCTTTTTTCCTGAGATGCCACATCTAATAGCAAAGTATCTGGGATCAAGTCTGACCTTTGCTTTCTATCCAGCTTTCTGGTTATGCTCACCTTGGGAGACAGCAGGTGATGGCTAAAGTTATTGGGTCTTTGACACCCGCTTAAGAGTTACTGGCTTCTGGCTTTGCCTGACACAGCTATTGTGGGCCTCTTGGGGGAATGAGGCAGTAGATGGAAGTCTCCCTTCCTCTATTCCTCTGCCTTTCAAATTAATTAATTAATTAAAAGAGACCTAACATTAAAAACATTTCCCTTTGAATAGAGGCAAGTACATGGTTTGTGACCATATAATGATGATTTTGATATTGCTGATAGATCTTTTCCATGACTTGTGGCAATGTATTGTCCATGAAATGAATGCCAGATAACTTTATATACTGATGTTGCTTTTCTTTTGTCAGAGATAAAATGAGCCTATATAAAAATATCAGTGGACTTATTTGCTATATTAATATTTATACCCCAGACTACATACATAATGCTGCTGTACACAAATTACATTTGAAATAAAATGGCTTTATTCTTTTTTTTTTTTTTAGCAACAATTGAAGAAGAAAACTACAAGTTAAATCAGTGAAAACAAATACTGGATGTCCATTTACTATATGTTAGACTCCGCTGAACACCGTGGACCCAATATTTGGAGATGACAAGTAGGCAGCTAGATGAACAAGCCCAGGGATTTGTTCCTTGAGAGGTTCTGGTTAGAGACAAAAATTTTGGAGATATTACTTATAGTGATGTTTAAAACCTTGAGACCTGATGGACTCACCAAAGGAGAAAGCCAGACCAAAGTCTAGGCCTGGGCTCTGGAGGGCTGCAGCCTCCAGATGTCAGTATTCAAGTATCTGTAGTGGTTTACCGGATGAAAGTTCCTGCTGATGTCCGTGTGAAATCTCAAGGTGCTCTAATTAATTTGGAAGTACATGTCTTTAAGTTAATTTAAAGTGCTGTGGCAGAAACAAAGTAAATATGCATCTGTCATATAGTTTTGATCTAACAGTATGGCAGTTAGCTGCTCTTGATCAATCGTGGTCAGGAATGTACACTTTAGGTGTACCCTATGGCTTATGATGTGCCCTATGGCTTTCTGACAAACCAGAGTGATTTTTTTAATGAAATAAAGATTTGTGAATTTCGTAGAAAAATACAAACATTTTTAGTATTCACAAGTTGGATGAAATAGTCTAATGAGTCCAATAGCCTATATCTTTCAATGTACCCTAGGTGTGACATTTTTCATCTGACCTGTGCCATGGCTTTTGTTATCTGACACTTGGTTATTAATATAGTTGGATCTTGCTGCTAGAGTTGCTGCTAGAACTATTTTAAATAAAATTTCATGTTGATATTTTTCAGCGCACTTTAAAGAACAGGGAGCTGAGACTTCATCCAGTTATAAATAGGTTGTATAATATTTTGTGTTTACTTGGTCAGAAATATTTGTAAAATGACACAAGTAACATATTGGCTTCCATAAGGTACTGGCTTTCATTATGGTGTATTACCTGGTTGCAAGGTATATGTGTGTGTATGCCCTCAACTACTTTTAGGCATCAGAAACTAATTGGTAACTATCAACAGACCTAATAATTACAATAACAATAGAAATATATGATGGTGGTAGGTTAGTTTGTAACATTATATTACTTGAATATGGAATAGGATAGAGTGATTCAAAGTGAAAAGGATATAATACATCCAAAATATAGATGGTAAATGTTTTTTGGGAAATATAATTGAAAATGAAATTTCCTTAACCCCATATGCTCCCTCTCAAAGTTAGTGGAGAAAGAAAATGCATTAAAAAATAATGAGGGCTGGCACTGTGGCACAACAGCTTAAGCTGCTGTGTGCAACGCTGGTGTCCCATATAGGTGCCAGTCTGAGTCCTGGATGCTCTGCTTCCGATCCACCTCTTGGCTAATGGCCTGGGAAAGCAGTGGAAGATGTTCCTTGGGTCCCTGTACACACATAGGAGGCCTGAGAAAAGCTCCTAGCTCCTGACTCTGGCTTGGCCCAGCCTGGCCATTGCAGCCATTTGGGGAGTGAATCAGCAGATGGAAGTTCTCACTCTGTTTCTCCTCTTTCTCTGTAACTCTGACTTTCAAATTAATAAACCTTAAAAAAATGAAACTTCACTAAGAAAGACACACTTTGTTATTACATAACTAGTAACGCAAAAATGTGATGTGTCATGGATGATGGGCTATACTGCAAAGATGGAAACGAATCCTACCTTTTCATTCAGTTCAAGCAGATGCAATGTTTTATGGATCTCTTTTCAAGATAATTAGTAGCCGGTCTTCAAACAGGAGAATTTCATAGCGGTTTGTCACTCATGGTTATCCTAACCTAACCTGGTAACTGGGGGTAATCACCTATGTTAGCAAATTTGGCTCTGTTAAGAGGAAATGCAGACTTAAGTCCTTCGGACAGGAGGTGATATCGCTACTTGGAGGAAAGTGCCCACTTCAGTTAGGCTCCTATGCGTCTACAGAAACTGGAAGGCAGAGGTGCTATCTCCCTTGATGTTTACGTTTCAAAGAGATAGCTCCCAGGCCCTAGAGATCCAGGTCACAAAGCTGCCAAAAACCATTTAGCCCTAAAGAGGATTTATATGCATATCAAAGAGAAGAGGAAAGTACTTAAAATTACAAGTTTTCCAATTTAGACACCCCCACACACCAAAAAAAAAAAAAAAAAAAAAAAAAAAAAAAAAAAAAAAGAGGGAGAAAAAATTCTTCCCTCTTTTTCAATAGAGGGAATTAAACCTCTTATTTTAAATTTGTATTTGTCCTTACAACAGCAAGAGATAAGCTTTATGAAAAGAAGTTAAATACTACGTATTTCACAATAAGGCCAATGGGAGTAGATGAATGTGAAGAAATAAAATATGGTTAGGATTTAGAAGTGTGTACATTAGAGTAAGGCCTTTCAGGGATAATGACAATAATTGATCTTGTTTTCCTACTGATAGAAGCTGATGCGTTTGGACCAGGTGGCTCAGGTTTCTTGTGTTCTTACATGATGCTGGGCCACCTGAGTGAAGAGATTCATTTCAGGCCTAAAACTTTGGGGAAGTGTTAGGAAGTTAAGTTAGAAAAATCTTAGAGCAGAAAACCTGAGCAAAGCATCAGAAGCTAAGCAGGTATGGAGCTATGTGAAAGATAGCAGCAGAGAGCTGAATGTGGGGCTACATAAACAACAGCTAAGGACTTAGAGGCAGGTTTGTTTGAAGATGCGGAAACGGGGGTGGGTCTAGGCTTGGATTAATGGTTAAGTTGTTTGGGTGACCCACATGCCATATCAGAGTTCCTGGATTACAGTCCTGTCTCCACTCTGATTCCAGCTCCCCTCTACTGTGCATCCTGGGAGGCAGCAGGGGATTGTAGGTGGATCCATGTAGGTGGGTCCATGTTACTCAAGTGATACACCTGTATTGAATTCCTGGAAAAAGTTTCAGCCTGGCCTAGTCTTAGTGTCACTGGTGTTTGGGAACCACTAATTGAGTGATCTGTATCTGCCTCTGTCCTTCAAATAAATAACAAAAAATAAATAAGGAAGTAAAAATGTAAAAATTTTTTAGAAGATGCTGAGACAGGACAGGTACCAAGTGTGCTTGTAATCAAAACATAACCATGAATTCTATGAGACCAACAAAATAAGTTGAATTGGAATGTGATATTATGTAGGGCTTATGAAAAGAGAAACTTGTTTGCCCTGACTCACTCTAAAAATACTTTTAAAAATGGTTACAAGAAGTAAACAAATAAAAATTAAAGATAATAAAGGGCACAATAGAAAAATAAATGGAAATGGGAAAAATGACAAGAAAAAAAGAATATAAATGTCTATAGCATAGAGAAAATTGTAATCAATATTACTCAGCCACAGGTTGTCTAAACTACATGGCAGCCATAGAAATAATCAAAGATAATCAATTGTATAATTCTTCTATTAAAAACAAGGAAAACTTACCAGAGGAACTCATACTTTAACACAAATGCTTAAACAATTGTTTACATATACTTTGTAAAAAAGATTTAATTATTTATTTGAAAGTCGGAGTCACACAGAAAGAGAAAGAGAAAGAGAGAGAGAGAGAGAGAGCAAGGTCTTCCATCTGCTGGTTCACTCCTCAGATGGCTGCAATGGCTGGAGCTGAGCTAATTTAAAGCCAGGAGCTAGGAGCTTCTTCTGGGTCTTCCACGTGGGTACAGGGACCCAAGGACTTAGGCCATCTTCAGCTGCTTTCCCAGGCCATAACAGAGAGCTGGATCAGAAGTGGAGCAGCCAGGACTCGAACTGGTGCCCATATGGGATGCTGTCACTGCAGGGGTGGCTTTACCTGCAATGCCACAGCGCTGGCCCCTACTTATACTGTTATGAATGAGGAGCTCTTCAAAGAGTTCACCAGAGATGCGTATTATGAAAACTTTGCATAGGCTTAAACATATTTTGCACCAAAATAAGCCTGCCTTTTAGTTCCATTTCCATGAACTTTTTGAATTATCCTCATAAGAGAGCTGAATAATGTCCTCAACAATATTCAGAAGCTAAGTCAGTGAAAAGCAGTTCAGTAACTACTGTTGGTAGTTTGAGATGAAGTGCATATAAACTGAAAAGATTGGAAAGATAGATTATGGTTTGATCACAGAGGGCTATGATTAACAGGCTAAGTAAGGTATTTGAACCTTAGTTAATTGACAATAGGAATCTATAAAAAGTCTTTGAGTAGAGCAAATGAGTTGACTTCATGGCTAGGAAGATAGATGAGGCAATTGTGTTCAAGACAGATTAGAAAGAGAAAGAGACTGACAGCAAGGCCTACTTAAGGATATTGCTATAATCCTGATGCGATATAATAAGAGTCTAAGAGTGTATATTGGGGATTATAAATGGGGGAGATAAGGGAACATACGTAAGATAAATTGTTGAGGAAGAATCTGTAGAACTTGACTGTATCTCCAATATAGTGAACAAGTAGTTATAAAATAAACCCCTTTTTTAATAAGGTGGGTAAATAATCACTCAAATAACAGAAGTGAGGACCACAGGAGTAGCACTGGTTTCGTGGAGGAAATCATAGGACATAACTGAGATGTCCATTGGTGACACTTAGATAGGGATATTCAGTGAGGACTTGAGGATGCAGAACTGAAGCTCAGGAGAGTTGGACGGACACACAACTGTACGTGTAGTTGTCTAGGTGGACTTTAAATGGAAATCATCACTTTAGACTTAAGATATGTATGATTATCTGGAAATTTAAGGAGTATCAAGTTTAATAAGGAGGACATAAATTTGGTATATGGATAACACATTTGTCTTTCCTACAGAGGTCTCTATATAATTTATGATAAAACACAGCAGAAATAAATATAAGCATTTTTGAAATTAGAATTATGTATTGTCTTTTTAGTGGGAGGAAAAGTACTCATCATCTAGAAGTATAGAATATTCATATTTTTCTGGGCTGGTGCTGTGGCGTAATGGGTACAGCTGCCGCCTGCTATGCTGGCATCCCATAATGCATGCCAGTTTGAGTCCTGGCAGCTCCACTAACAATCCAGCTCTCTGCCATGGCCTGGGAAGCAGTAGAAAATGGCCCAAGTCCTTGGGTCCCTACACCTGCATGGAAGACCCGAAAGAAGCTCCTGGCTCCTGGCTTCAAATTGGCGCAGCTCCAGCTGTTGCGGCCAAATAGGAAGTAAACCATCAGATGGAAGACCTCTCTCTCCCTCTCTCTGTCTCTGCCTCTCCTTCTCTGTGTAAATCTGACTTTCAAACAAATAAATAAAACTTTATAATAAAGGAATATTCATATTTTTCTATGAAAACATGCTGACCCTTCTATGTGTCTCTGAAGTATTTTCTCTATTGGTTTTGAAGTATTAAAACAGGGGTACCTTCACAGGAGCTAATATTTAATGTTGTTATCAAGTAATACTATGACAAAAATATTTCTGTCCAATTGTGAATCTATTTTTTGTTTGTATTCCAGATTGATAGTGATTCTTTCAGAAAAACATAGAATAAACATGACCATTCAAATCACTTGATTGTGTCAGAGAGATACTGATGCTGCAGAATAAAGCAAGTCATTCTCAATTTGGACAGAGCTCAGAAGAATATGAACAGCTATTAATTTTAAGAGTTTAGGTCGGCGCCGCGGCTCACTAGGCTACTCCTCCACCTTGCGGCGCCGGCACACCAGGTTCTAGTCCCGGTCAGGGCGCCGGATTCTGTCCCGGTTGCCCCTCTTCCAGGCCAGCTCTCTGCTGTGGCCCGGGAGTGCAGTGGAGGATGGCCCAAGTGCTTGGGCCCTGCACCCCATGGGAGACCAGGATAAGTACCTGGCTCCTGCCTTCAGATAGGCGCGCTGCGCTGGCCGCAGCGCTCCAGCTGCGGAGGCCATTGGAGGGTGAACCAACGGCAAAAGGAAGAACTTTCTCTCTGTCTCTCTTTCACTGTCCACTCTGCTTGTCAAAAAAAAAAAAAAAAAAAAAAAGAGTTTATAGAAGGGAAAGGTTTTACTTAGTTGCTGACGCCAAGATTTAAATCAAATTGTCTTATTAGTTACTCAGAGCAGAGCCTCAGAAGTCTTAAAGAGCTTTTCTTATGTGAAGGGAAGTCTCATGGAATCACTCATCTCTATGTTGCCATTCTTGGTATCAGAGTGTTTGCCTGGGCAAAGCTTTCTTTCTTGTTTTTGGCCTGGATTTTGGTCCTACATATTTCCTTCAAACCAACTTCGTTCTCATCTAGCTTTCTCGTGTGTCTATTATCTTGATCCCACTTTCTTGATAACCATTCTCCATGCAGCAGTAGATACTCATTCATAGACTGATTTCTGGGTTATCCATTTGACCAAGATGGGTGCCTTTTCAAAACTGCAGTTTTATATACATTGCAACAATGGAAATGAAACCATCTTCATAAGGACTTGATAGATGTGGGACTGGGGAAGAAAGTTCCTGGAGGAGAAACTGTAGATGAAGAATGTGTTCAGAAAAGAAAGAGTCTTTATATATGTATGGATTATTATTTTTTTAAATTATTTGACAGATATATAGTGAGAGAGAGAGAGAGACAGAGAGAAAGGTCTTCCTTCTGTTGCTTCACCCCCCTCCCCAAAATGGCCGCTATGGCCAGGAGCCAGGTGTCTTCTCCTGGTCTCCCATGGGGTGCAGGGCCCAAGCACTTGGGCCATCCTCCACTGCACTCCCGGGCCACAGCAGAGAACTGGACTGGAAGAGGAGCAACCGGGACTAGAACCCAGTGCCCATATGGGATGCCAGCGCTGCAGGTGTGTGGCTGTGAGCCACGGCGCTGGCCCCTATATTTATGTATTATACAACACACATTGCCCCATTTGTCTTAGTCTGGGCCAGACTACAACTTGTTGCTGAACCTCATGTAATATGAGTTCTCAAGTAAAAAGGAGTAACAGGAACAGATGATAGCTGTCTCCAACTTTCTACTGGAAAGAGGAGTGGCTTTATGTGGGGAGACTGGGAAACAGATCTGTTTTGATATTATTTGTAGTTAGAGATCATGGTCTGTTAAACTATACATTAACTCAAGATAGTTGGGTGGTACTCAAGTCAGAGGCTAAACGAAGTTGTTATGGTACTTTCTGTATTTTTAATCATTTTAAAAAATGCTACCATGAGTAGACAATAATATGTGAAAATTTCTCATTAACTTATTATTTCATGATTCTTGAAAATAAAAACCTTTATCTTTTTAAAAACACAGCATTGGAAACCATTTTAGATCTGAAAGTGCAGTAATATTTGGATTTGGTGGATATCTGACAATTATATTCAATACTGGAATTCCAGGAGTGGATGTAATCAGAGAAACTGGAGCACTTAGAAAACTCTCATAAATAAGTTATTCTGTTAGTGTGCGCTTCAGGTTGTTATACTCACACACATTCAAATTCTCTTAATTGGTCTACTATTTTTGACTGTTCAGCTTTTTTTTTTTTTTTACTATTTTTATTAGGAATTCAGTAACTGGGTAAACTGTATTTGTCTCAAAAAATGATAGATATTGGGTATTTTCTACAAAAGGAAATTTAATTTTAACATCTGTTTAAGATACTTGCATTGGCTTCATTTTAATGATGAAGAAACTGAAGCTAAATGAGCACAACTCCCTCAAGTTAGGAAGTGGTACAGACAAACTCAAGTCTTAGTCTGACTAATTTTTCCCTATGTTGCTTGCTAAAACTGAGGGTGCTTTTTATGGCTTACATCCCTTAGCCTTGTATTCAGAATAGAGTGTTAGCTATTATTTTTATCTTGAACACTCAATAAATGTATTTTGCTACGGATTTAATCTTTGTTGTCATCTGATCTTGTTTCTGTCTAGCTTCATATCTGTTAAGATTTGAGTTTTTCAATTTGTCTGGTTTCAATTTCCAATTGTTCGACCATGTTAGTGGATATTAGCATATAAACCATCCTGACATCAAGTATACTTACATGTTTAATATGATGATATGAAAAGATATTTCATTATCTCTTCATTTATTTTCCAGTGTTTTCCACCTGGGTAAGATGGCATTGAAGAGTTCCTCAGGAATGCCAGAAAGATAGTTCAACCATACTTGTATGAATCCTGTGCCAAAGCAATTAATTAAAAAGCAAAAATGTCAATCATGCCTTTCTCTTTTCCTCAAAACCAGGTCCCCAAAGTAATTGGAATAACTTTTTAAATTAATCTATTTGTTGATTTTTCTTTGTATTGTAGTTCAATAGTCAAATATTATTTTCCTTTTCATATCACTTATTAATTAAAAATGATTTTCTTTTTGAAGCTAATATGTAGTTTGCTAGAAGCTGCATTCTTTCATTTTTCTAGATTCATAATTACCATGAAAAACAAAGCTGGCAGATGCAAATTACATTAATCCCTTGGAGTCTTAACAAGCACATCAGCATTTTTCATGTAAGGAAAAGCTTAGACTTAGAAAGAAGCCACAAAGATTTTGACTCACGTACTTAGGCAAATGTCTCACACGTTAAGGATTTTAGAAAGTAACAGAACTGCTTTTCTTTTAATTCTCATTAAGATAAATACTATTAATTCTATTTCTATCATATTTTTCTTTTTCTTTTGGGTGAGGCCAGAAGAAAAATTGATTAAGTCTCAAGGAGGCACTTAACTTTGGTGGAACCTAATGCATGCTAGCATTTAACAACTAACAGTCCAATAAATATTTCTTCCAAAGACCTTTTAAATTAACTGGTATATGTATTTATGTGTTTGCATGTGTGTATGTATATATTTAGTTTTGGTGTGGAAAATTTTTTAACCAAATCATAGAAAGAATAATTAATTCATATTTTCTTGCATTTTTTTGGCCCTTTTATTTGTCAACAGGTCACAGGCAAATGATGCTAGACATCAGGCTGATTTGAAATGAAATTTATACCTCTCTGATCTGGTATCTGTTATTGTAAGTTTACCTTTTAATTTGATTAAGCCAGGGTAATATCAAGAGAATTTCAGAATTTTGAAGATTTAAACTTATACATTTAAAAGGGTAATTTGAGTTTATAATACTAAGTCATAACTTGTGTTATAAAATGGCAGCAGAGTTGGTTTATTATAAATTGACTATAATAACTATTATAATAAATGTTCCTTGCAACTAAGGTAGTTTGATTTAAGTGAGAAATAATACAGAATTAACTCAACCAATTAGTGAAGTGTATATTATGATTCTGAGTAAAAAATGTAAATGTGTACTACAATTCCACAGCTTTTTCAGCATCCAGAGACCATTTGTTAGGAATAACATATTTTATTTGATAATTGCATTTGTTTCATGTTATTAAGCAATACAAAATCTCCAATGAATTCAAAAAGTAAAGATGAATTGGAATGATTAAAAATTAAGTTAAAAAGAATTATGGATGGATTCAAAACATGATAAATATGTGTAATTAATCTGATCCTACCTTCTGTGAGCATCTAGAGCAGGAAAAACGGTAAACAATTGGTTAATAAAGTGAGAATGGATATTAATTTCTATTCCATTTACACATTCTAGAGAGATTATATAATTCTCTGCTAGTTAAAGATGAAAAATTCATTTGATTGTGAACACTGATTGTGGCAAGCCACCATTTTTTGACATTCTCTTTATATTTTGTTATTTTCCCAAATGTGTCCCACTTTGTGAAAATGCACATTGTCATATGCCCTTGCTGTGATGGATGCAGGCAGGTGACTGCCTCTATACGTCAGATATGAAGTCGGAGATTAGCAAACTTCAGAAGTAGTTGTATATGGAGTTGGTGTTGTGATAAGCATGAGGGCAAAAATACATAGGGTGGCAGCTTCGGAACTCAGTCCCAGATGTAAGAATTACTGAGTTACTTTGTCATAGGTAGAGATACTCTGCATGTGTACAGACTTCTTCTTAAAAATGTTTATTTCTTTATTTGAAAGGCAGAGTTACAGAGAGACAGAGGAAGAAAGAGAAAGGAGAGAGAGAGAAAGAGAGAGAGAGATTAATCTTTGATCTGCTGGCTCACTCTGCAAATGGCCGCAAAGGCTGGAGCGAGGCTGATCTGAAGTCAGGATCCAGGAGACAGGACCTAGGAGCTTCCTCCAGGTCTCCCATTTGGGTGTGGGGGCCCAAACACTTGGGCCAGCATCCACTGCATTTACAGGCCATTAGCAAGGAGCTGGATAGGAAGTGGAGCAATTAGGACTCCAATTGGTGCCCAGAGGGGATGCTGGCCCACTAAGCCACAGTGCTGGCCCTTGTTTCTTTGGGTATAATTTCACAAGTGTGTTTGCCAACCCTCTTAGGGATTCTGTGAGCTACAAAATTAAGCTTTTTGCTTCGAAAGAGGACATATTGGATTTTCTTGAGTGTATTTGCTACTCAGAATTGAATTAGAAACTGCCCTTTATCCTTTCCACTATCAATAGAGCTTTCTCTGAAAGTTGATGAATTTTTTTCACATGTCACCTCACTCAAATTTTATTTACACCAAAACACTTTTTTTTTTTAAAAAAAAGACTTTATTTATTTATTTGAGAGGTAGAATTACAGATAGTGAGAGGAAGAGACAGAGAGAAAGGTCTTCCTTCCGATGGTTCACTCCCCAAATGGCTGCAACGGTTGGAGCTGAGCCAATCCGAAGCCAGGAGCTTCTTTCGGGTCTCCCACGTGGGTGCAGGGACCCAAGCACTTGGACCATCTTCTACTGCTCCCCCAGAGCATAACAGAGAGCTGGATTGGAAGAGGAGCAGCCAGAACTAGAATCGGTGCCCTTATGGGATGCCAGTGTCCCAGTGCCGGCCCCTCCAAAGCACGTTTTACATCAAGATTCCCAAGTATTAGACCATGAGATGGAGATGAGCATAAAAATGGAAATCAGACTCTTCTTTATGAGATGGAGATGAAAAATACAGGATGCACTCTGGGGCGTGTTCTGGGGACTAGCATCAGTGGAAGAAAAAGGACAGCAAGATCCAACAGAGGGAGATCAGGGGCTTTGAAGATGTTTCAAGGAAGAGCAAAGTGAGACCCACAGATGTGAATCTTGAATGGCTCCCAGAATAGTCCTCCACGTAGAATGGGCATGAACTGTGGGTAGCTCTGCAAAGGTGGCTGACCGGGAAAGATTTGTTTTTTCAATTTGGAGCAATTTTAGGGATCCACTCTATAGTTTGTATGCTGTTTTTGTTTGGTCTTTCCGCTTCTGTGGTTTAATAGGAATGAACACTCTGCATCTCATGTAAGAGTCTTATGTGGTTCTGGAGCCAAGATGCCTGCTTTTTAATCAGGGCTTTAGCATCTACTTGTTGTGTGATCTTTGCAGAGGTATCATATCTGTTTCTCAACTTTCTCACACCTAAAATGGAGATAACAACTCCTTACTCATAGGGCTATTGTGAGTTAATCTATGTGAAGGGCATAAAGTGTGGTATAGCATAAACACTCAATAATGTTAGCTAAAATTAATTTTTAAATGCCTGGAATGTGAGAGAGTATGGCATGCATTAGGCACTTGATTTTCATTTTATTAAGTGAACATGTTTTAGAAGTTGGACAGAGGAATGTAGAGTTTATGACGCATATGCAACATGATTTAAAGATGCTGATAGGCTTGCCTGTGTGAAAACATCTCTCCGTTTAGGAGAGGTACTTGTTAAAATGAAAAGATTTACTAGAATTGAGGTGACTATATCAGGTCTCTACAATATCTCATCGTCTCGGCCAGAAGAAATTAACTATAATATATTCTCAGCTACTTGAGCTAAAGGACAATTTTAGTGGAGTAAGTAAAATAAAAAAAAAGGAAAAATATATAGACCAAGTCGCATGGCTCTAGGAGAGCCCTGGCATAACATACAGACATTTGACAGAGAATATCTAGTTTAAGAGGAGGAGGTATGTGTCAAAGACCTTCTGTTATTAGACTGGGAACTCACCAGGTGGTGGAAATTATATTTGGCATTTGCTGAGTTTTGTAGGAATGACCAGCTCAAAGTTTTCTGGGGCTGGATTGGAAATGTTTTAGGAGTCCTCAGGTGTGCATCCTGTAAGCACTCATTGCTCCCTACTAAAATCACTTTTCTGGGCTCTCCATTAAAACCAAGAGGGTGGCCCCTTTTCTTTTTTAAGGTCATGAACCATCAGCCATTTCTATCTAACATCTTGTGAGGAGAAGATAGCAGTTGTCTCTGATAAGGTTCTCCATGAGATAACATTCACAGCTTTTGGCCTGTGTGTTTCTCTTTCAGACTTGGTGAAAAATGTGAGATATTTAGAATGCTCACAGGATGAACACATCTATGGCTCTAATTTGTGATTCTATCAAGCTTCTACAGAAGGAAATGTTCTTCTGGGATTTCTGGGCATTTTACTAGGACATAGGAAGTAGCAAAATGCTATGGTGACAACGAAGGAGGTGTTTTCTTTCCCACAGACCGTGTTCTCATGGTATTTTCCTCTCAGTTGAGAGTTTTTATCACTTTTAACAAAGGGAATAGAAACACTGAAGAAAACCAGCAGTTTTTTGTGGTTGAGCTTTTGATTCAGTGATCATTAAACACCTTCAGGGTCCCAGGACAGTGCAAGATGTGTCACTTGGGCCTCTCTTCAGGGATGTGAACAGTTTTTAAGATTAAAATAGCTAAGGAAAGTGTGAACAGTTCCAAGATGAAAAATATGAATTCATATTTGTTCAGCTCTTACAAGGAGTTTGAGTCTGGGGTGAATGCTTTACATACTATCTCACTTCACTCTCATAGCTACTTTTATGTCTTCATCCCATTAGAAGAAGAAATTGAGGCTCAGTTAAAGGAAAGTAACTGAAAGGAGTTGTTTGACTTTATTTGGTCTATGTCTCTCCTTATTTCAAAGTGTACTGTCTCACTGACTTGCTTGTTTGGAGAGGCCTAAGCACCATCTGTGTCTTACCTGGTGATTTAATATAAATAGTGTTTGGTTCTTTTAACTCGTGGTCAAACCACTGAGATATATATTTCTTTTTTTTAAAGATTTTATTTATTTACTTATTTATTTTTAAATTTTTAAAAAAATTTATTTGACAGGCAGAGTTAGACAGTGAGAGAGAGAGAGAGAGACATAGAAAAAGGTCTTCCTTCTGTTGGTTCACTCCCCAAATGGCCACTACGACTGGCACTGTGCCGATTTGAAGACAGGAGCCAGGTGCTTCTCTTGGTCTCCCATGTGGGTGCGGGAGCCCAAGCACTTGGGCCATGCTCCACTGCATGCCCGGGCCACAGCAGAGAGCTGGACTGGAAGAGGAGCAGCTGGGACTAGAACCCGGCGCCCATATGGGATGCCAGCGCTGCAGGTGGAGGATTAACCAAGTGAGCCATGGTGCTGGCCCCAGATTTTATTTATTTATTTGAGAGGTAGAGTTACAGATAGAGAGAGAGATGGAGTGAAAGTTCTTCCAGCTGCTGGTTCACTCCCCAATGTCTGCAAGGGCCAGAGCTGAGCCAATCTGAATCTAGAAGCCAGGAGCTTGTTCCAGGTCTTTCATGAAGGTGCAGTGACCCAAGCACTTGTGCCATCTTCTGCTCCTTTTGCAAGCCGTAAGAAGAAGCTGGATGGGAAGAGGAGCATCTAGGACCTGAACTGGTGTCCATATGGAAGCTTAGTAGGAGGTTTAGCCTATTACACCACAGCGTCAGCTCCTAAGATATTTCCAATATTGATGTTTTAGAATGTGTTATAAGGAACCCTGGGTGGGAATTATCTGTGGTTCCTGTTTGTGGTTCTGGGTTTATAAAGAATTGTTAATACACATCCCGTATCAGAATCATGTGGCATGCTTATTTAAAACACAAAATTTTGGATTCCATCTCAGGCCTTCCAGTCAGGGTCTGTGGAACTGGAGGTAGAAATCTGACAAGTACCTCAGGTGTCTTTTAGGCCCTAATTTTGAGAAACTGTTTTGAACTTAGACCCTGAAGAGAGCTGGATCGCTAATTCCACAGTAATTTTAAGAAAAGAAAATCAGTGTGCTCTTTGATTAATGGCCCTGAGAAAGAGAAGAAGAAATGTATCTAAAAATACTACCTTAGAATTGGAAAGGTTGATGGGTGAGAACAATAAGTTATTAAAAACCAAGAATAATTTAAGAACTAATTTTACAGATAATTGATAATGAAATGATCTGATAATAGTGCAAGTAGAGTACATAGGGGTGAGTTTTGAAGAAGCTGTAATTAAGAGGATTAAGGTGACCGGCTGAAAAATAATTAAAGAAATCAAGATAAATGATAACAGAGCAGGAACAGGAAACTTCCTTCCTTGAGATAAGGCAAACTTAGGAAAGAGGCATTAAGTATTACATTTCTCTGAAAACTTGTAATGAAGACTAGAAGAAGTATCCCTTGGCCTTATAAAGAAACTTTCAGAGATGAAATCTTTCTGGAGAGTCTTGTGTGCTACATGAATTGATGGGTTGTCTTTTGCTTTGCCGAATATTAGCAAATATGTGTTTTCATGCTAGTAATTATGTTCCAGTGTTTAACTGAAAATAGGATAGCACTTCTATTCAATATACCCAAACTGTAATTTCTTTTGCAAAAGCTTAATTTAAATATAATATGTAACTTTAAAAAATAGAGTTTTCTGGGGCCGGCGCTGTGGCTCAGCGGGTTAACGCCCTGGCCTGAAGCGCTGGTATCCCATATGGGTGTCGGTTCAAGTCCCAGCTGCTCCACTTCCCATCCAGCTCTCTGCTATGGCCTGGGAAAACAGTAGAAGATGGCCCAAGTCCTTGAACCCCTACACCCGTGTGAGAGACCCAGAAGAAGCTCCTGGCTCCTGGCTTTGGATTGGCACAGTTCCAGCCGTTGCGGCCAATTGGGGAGTGAACCATCAGATGGAAGACCTCTCTCTCTCTCTCTCTTTCTCTCTTTCTCTCTCCATCTCTTCTCTCTGTGTAACTCTGACTTTCCAATAAATAAATAAATCTTAAAAAACAGAGTTTTCTTTAATGGGATACAGCAACCATTTTGCTTACTATTCATTGAATCATTGGTTACATTTAGTATGACAAATAATTGATAAAATATGAGGATAATAACTTGCATGGCACTACATATTGCTTCCTAGAAGTCTGGAATACTCATCGTAGATGTAATCCAACAATATATGAGTTGGAAATATATATGAATATATATGAGTAATAACAAATAAGTGAATATATTTCTAAATTACATACTCTAGTGATTTATCTATTTTCATATCATTACCTACTGTTTATATTCACTGACTTTAAAGTAAAATATGCATCCTAATAATCTAAGTTTTCTTCTCTCATAAAGCTTGCTATTCTATTTTTTAATAAAAAATTTTGAGGTAATTGTAGATTCACAGGCATTTTCATGAAATAATACAGAAATATGTCTTGTATCATTTTCCCTAATGATAGCATTTATGCCAAATTTTAACATGATAGCACAATGAGCATATGGACAATATGGACAATAAACTGATCTTACTCAGATTTTCCTGGTTTTATTGCACTTATTTATGTGTATGTTTGTGTTTAGCTCCCATAATTTTTTATCACATGTTTATTTTCATGTTATCTCTACCATTGTGGAAATACTGAACAGTTTTCTCACTACAAGGATCCCTCATATAGATTTTTTATAAGCACACCTACATCTCCATTTTTATACACCTTTAAACAATGTTCTTAGGCATTTATACTTCTATATGATGTTAAAGATAATTTTGAGCAAATCCCAGCCTGTAACACACACAAAGTGAGTGAGGATTCTAACTGTAATCCTTTAATCATTAAAAAATCTTAGGTTTAGGTTAAGTAGTAAGTTTGTGCTGTTAATCTTACCATCTGGTGTGAGGGCCCACCAGACAAAGACCACCAAGGAAAACCTGCAGTTGAACAAGCTGCATTCACTGTCTTTGCGACAAAAGAGATGTGTGTTCTACACGTTATGGGGAAACATTAGGTATCTGAGAATGTTTAACAGGAGCCATTGTAGGATTTAAGTCTTAAGTGATTTTGGAAGAGGTTCAAGGAAGTTGTCTTTGGTCTGCATTGGAATCTGTAAGGGACATGTCTACACAGTAATGCCATATTATGGGCATCTAGAGGATAGGAGGAATGAAGTGAGGCTAAAGCTGTGATTGTGTTAGCCAGGATGAAGAATGTTGGGCCAACTGTGTTGTTTGTGCAATGTTTAAGTTTTGCCTATGTTCAGACAAGATTAGAGAATAGTCCCCCCCCCTTTCTTGTATTCATCCATCTTCATGATGAAGTAGATTTGTCTGATGGTAGTATTCTGCAAAATTGTTTATCTGTGATAGGAGTGAGAGCTAAGCCAACTCCCAGTTATTAGGGAGAATGAATTTCCTTTTGTTCATAACTTGTTTTATTTATTTTAATGACATTTTTTATAGTTTGTAAATATTGTTCTTTTCTGGTATATTGATTACTAAGTATGTTTTTGTAACAATATCGATAGAACATGATAACATTTTGCTAAGTGAAATAAATCTGTTATTGGAAGAAAAATATTGCATGATTTCACTTATATGAGTTATCTAACTTAATAAGATTCTTAGAATCAAGAAAAAAATTGTTGCCACCAGGGTCAGGGAGGAGGGGGAGATGGAGAGTTACTAATCAATGGATACAAAGTTTCAGTTAACCAAGATGAAAAAAAACTCTAGAAATCTACTGTACAATATTGCACTTGTAGTCAACTATAATTTTTGTATGTTTTAAACTTTAAGAGGATGTGTCAAGGGGCCAGCGTTGTGACATAGAAGGTTAAGCCTCTGTCTGTGGTATTGGCAGCACCATGGGCACTGGTTCCTGTCCTGGTTGTTCCACTTACGATTCAGTTCTCTGCTTATGGCCTCTGCCCTGGGTGAAGATGGCTCAAGTGTTTAAGCCCCTGTACTCTTGTGGGAGACGTGGAAGAAGCTTCTGGCTCTTGGCTTTGGATCAGCCCTGGTCTGGCCTTTGTGGTCATTTGGGGAGTGAACCAAAGGATGGAAGACCTTTCTCTCTATCTCTCCCTCTCTCTTTCTGTAACTCTGCACTTCAAATAAATAAACAAACAAATTTGTTTTCTTTAAAAGAAGATAGAACTGGCTGGCACTGCGGCTCACTAGGCTAATCCTCTGCCTGCAGTGCCGGCACACCGGGTTCTAGTCCTGGTCAGGACGCCGGATTCTGTCCCGGTTGCCCCTCTTCCAGTCCATCTCTCTGCTGTGGCCCGGGAGTGCAGTGGAGGATGGCCCAAGTGCTTGGGCCCTGCACCCCATGGGAGACCAGGAGAAGCACCTGGCTCCTGGCTTTGGATCGGCACAGCGCGCCGGCCGCAACGTGCCAACCGTAGCGGCCACTTTGGGGGGGGGGGGTGAATCAACGGAAAAAGGAAGACCTTTCTCTCTGTCTCTGTCTCTCTCTCTCACTGTCTAACTCTGCCTGTCCAAAAAAAGAAAAAAAAAAGAAGAAAGAACTAATTTTAAGTGTTCATACAACATCGATATTTAAAAAGAAAAACTCCACAAAAACTCAAACAAAACAATAACAGCAACATCAAAAAGTAATGTCTAGAGGGTTTTGACCTAATTAGAATAATATGAATTAGAGAAAGTACTACTACTTAATGGCTGCTTTCTTTTTTATAATATTTGGTATTTAAATATCAAGACTTTAAATATCAAAATATCAAGAATTGTAATACTTTAAGATATAACGTAAGTTGTGTAATTCAATGTTTAAAAACAAATTTAGCTTAATTCAGTTTTCTATAAAAATGCAGAGTATATTTCAGTGTATCAACATGTATCTAAAATTGAAGATCAAATAAAGCAAGCAGAAATGATACTGTAAAATGTGCCTCTTATAATGATTTATTACAGTAGATGACATGCTAACAATGCAAAGGTGAGCTGTCAGAGGGACTCTTCTGCAATCCTATTTCTATCACAGCTGGAGGTGCATGGCTTTCTTGTTCTTACAAAGGAATTAACTGCAACATGGTGAGCTTCTGCAACAAAAGTTAAATATAAATCGATTTCCCTTCTTAAATATTAATAACTCAATCACTGCATAAAGAAATTTAGGAAATGTATAGTATAATCGAAGAGTCAGAACTTCTAATAGCTGAGATTTTCTTGGAGGTTTACTCAGATGATGTCTTTATGTGTTAACAGTCCTTGAGACAGTATTTATATTGACTGTGAAACTGAAAGCAAAATTAGTTTTTAAAACCTATATGATCTAAATTAGCTAATTGATTTATAAAATAAATTTTATATTTTGATGCAGCTGGTATTAGGGTTCCTCCCATTATTCCTTCTTCCTTCCCTTCCTTCCTTCCTTCCTTCCTTCCTTCCTTCCTTCCTTCCTCTCTCTCTCTCTCTCTCTCTTCCATTAAATGCCATATAGATATAGACTGCTTAAGAAAACTTCCTAATGTTGAGAAAATCCAGTAATACATTTGGAGGGGAAGAAGAGGTAGGTTTACACAGTAACTGTAAATATTAAATGTTGTCTATCACTATTGAGCAGTCTTTATCAACTAGGATTCTACTATAATAAAGAGCAGCTTCGAACTGTTTTTGTTAGAGGCAGGCAATTGGCCTCAGGATTAAGACTCTCAGGTTCCATATAAAAATTTCTGGGTTTGATATCTGGCTTTGCTTCTGACTCCAACTTCCTGATAATGCAGACTCTGGGAGTAACAGTGATGACCCAAGTAATTCAGCTCCTTCCACCCATGTGAAAGATCTGGATGATTTCCTGTATCCTGGTTTTGCTCTCTCCACACTTTTCAACCCAAACTGTTGCAGGCATTTGGGGAGTGAGCAAGGGAGGGCATAGGGGCTCTCTACCTATTGCACTTTCTCTGTCTTTTTGCCTGCTAAATAAATAACTGAAGAAATAAGCAAAAGAAAAAACAAGAAAACATCCTATTTCTGTAAATTGGTTCCTGACCATTTCAGTGGGATCTGATATAACCCAGGGAGTGAGGCAGGGAGTTAGGTACTTTTAAGAAAGGCATGAGAAGGAAAATAGAAAGTACAGGGGGAAAAATAATTATTTTTTGATGCAGTCATTTTTTTAAAAAATTTTGTTTATTTGAGACAGAGAGACTGATAAAGAGAGGGGGGATGAAAGAGAAAGAGAGAGAGAGAGAGAGAGAGAGAGAGAGGTATCTTCCATCCGCTGGTTCACTCCCCAGTTGACCAAAATGGTTGGAGCTGTGCCCTGATCCAAAGCCAGGAGCCAGGAGCTTCTTCTGGGTCTCCCATGTGGGTGCAGGGGTCCAAGAACTTGGGCCATCTTCTACTGCTTTCTCAGGCCATAGTAGAGAGCTGGATCAGAAGTGGAACAACTGGGATTCAAACCGGCACCCATATGGGATGAATTTCTTTTAAGAGGGAGCAAGAAACTATTGTTAACCAAAAGTATTAATTCTAAATGAAAGAATGTGGTAAGAAATTGCAACAGCAATAGAAGTGCAAGAGATTAAGGTGATGATATTGTTTGAATGTGATTTGTCTTCCAAACGTTCATGTGCATGAGACTTGGTCCTCAGTACAGCAGAGCTGAGGTGATGGAACTTTTAAGAAATGGTGCCTATTGGTTGATAGTTAAGTCATGGGGCATTTCCCTTGGAAAGGATTAGTGTGGGTTTCTTGGCCTGAATTACCCATCACAAGAACAGGTTGCTATAAGGTGGGTCCTTCCCATGCAACTGACTTCTTTTTGTTGGGGTCATTCATTTTCCTCTAACTTCTCTATTCTCTACCATTTTAGGGTGCAGCCAATGGAGCATTTACCAGATGCTAAACAGGTGGGGCTACTTGATCCTAGACTTTCAGCCTCTAAAACTCTGAGCTAAGTTCACCTCTTCTACATAAATATCTAGTTTCAGGTATTTTGTTTTAGCAACAGAAATGGACTAAGAATGCATACTGGGGGCTGGCGCTGTGGTGGAGCCGGCATCCCATATGGACGCCGGTTCAAGTCCCAGCTGCTCCACTTCCAATCCAGCTCTCTGCTATGGCCTGAGAAATCAGTAGATGATGACCCAAGTCCTTGGGCCCCTGCACCCACATGGGAGACCCAGAAGAAGATCCTGGCTCCTGGCTTCAGATCGGAGCAGCTCTAGCCATTGCAGCCAATTGAGGAGTGAACCAGCGGATGGAAGGCCTCTTTCTCTTCCTCTCCTTCTCTCTCTGTGTAACTCTGACTTTCAAATAAATACATAAATTGTTTTTTTTTTAAAGAATGCATATTGAATAAGTTTTTTTAAGACACAAGATTGCTGCTTGAGCTATGAGGGAATACAAGGGAATACAACTTTTGTAGAATTATACAGTAGAAGGAAGGCTTTGTGCCTATTTTCTTGAGCCAATTTTTTTAACCAACCAAAGGGATTTGTTCCTGGACCCCCAAAAGTACGAATTTTTTTCCCTGAATATTTTCAGTTGTGATGGATTGAATACATAGATGCAGAATCCCTGGATTTGGAGGGCTGGTTGCAATTATTGCTTGTGTAGATCATTTTTTTACTTTAAACAGAGTAAACTGTTTTATATCTTTTCTAAACATATGCTCTCACGCCAGCTCAATATATTTAGCAAATAGCATATTTTCCATTGAAAATTTTGCTGAGTTGAAATATACAGTAACTTATAGTTTCTTCATTATAAAAAAGTAAATAGAAGTTTCTTTAATATAAAATTAACAAATATTTTGCTTAATTTTTATCATTTTATTCCTTTTTAAAACCTTCATTTATCTGAAGGGGCAAGATAGATAGAGAAAGAAAGACAGAGAACTTTCACTTGCTGTTTCACTCCTCAAATGCCTGCTACAGCTGGGACTGGGCCAGGCTGACACAAGAATTAGACATTATGGATATCCCACATTGTGTGTGCTTGTGTGGATATGCAAGGATCCAACTAGCTGAACCATCACCTGCTACCTACCAGGTTGGGATGGAGCTGGGGCTCAAACTCTGGCACTCCACTATGGGATTTGAGTGTCTGAAGCGATGTCTTAACCACTGTGTCAAATACCTGCCCCTTATTTAGTAGTTAATGAAAATGGAAGCTACATTAAGCTCTTTCCATAGCTATATAGAATCCTATAGAGTTTGAGTATATATTTCAGTATTACATTTGACAATATATGATTATTTTAAGCATTCTATAAAACTGAATAGTGGGACGAGCACGGTGGCCTAGCAGGTAAAGCCTCTGCCTGCAGTGCCAGCATCCCATTTGGGTGCCAGTTCCAGTCCTGGCTTCCCCACTTCCAATCCAGCTCCCTGCCATGGCCTGGGAAAGCAGTCGGAGGTGGCTCAAGTCCTTGGGTCCCTGCCCCCGCATGGGAGACCTGAAGAAACTCCTGGCTTTGGATCAGCACAGCTCCAGCCATTGAAGTCAATTGGGGAGTGAACCAGTGGATGGAAGACCTCTCTCTCTCTGCCTCTCTTCTCTCTGTGTAACTCTGACTTTCAAGTAAATAAATAAATCTTTACAAAAATGAATGGAGATGTAAAAACTGGCATTATCATCATTTTTAACAACTGGTGGTTTTCAGGGCATGGTCCCATTCTAAAGTAGCCTTGACTTGTACAAAGAGGTGGAAACTATAATTCTCTTGTGAAGATATAATATATAGATGATATATATGTATATATATGTATATGTAAGTGTACACTCAAGTGAATATATATAGAATATTGTTAAAATATTTACTTATTTATTTTTTAAACTTTTATTTAGTAAATATAATTTTTGAAAGTACAGTTTATGGATTAAAATGACTTTTTCCACCCATAACTTCCCTCCCACCCGCACCCCTCCCATCTCCCGCTCCCTCTCCCATTCCATTCACATCAAAATTCATTTTCAATTATCTTTATATACAGAATATCGATTTAGTGTATGTTAAGTAAAGATTTCATCAGTTTGCACCTACACAGAACATAAAGTGTAAAATACTGTTTGAGTACTAGTTATAGCATTAATTCACATTGGACAACACATTAAGGACAACACATGAGGAGTAAGTATACAATGACTCCTGTTGTTGACTTCACAATTTGACACTCTTATTTATGGCATCAGAAATCTCCCTAGGTTCTAGTCATGAGTTGCCAAGGCTATGGAAGCCTTTTGAGTTCGCTGATTTTAATCTTATTTAGACAAAGTCATAGTCGAAGTGGAAGTTCTCTCCTCCCTTCAGAGAAAGTTACCTCCTTCTTTGATGGCCCATTCTTTCTATTGGGATCTCACTCGCAGAAATCTTTCATTTAGGTTTTTTTTCTTTGCCAGAGTCTTGGCTTTCCATGCCTGAAATACTCTCATGGGCTCTTCAGCCAGATCTGAATGCCTTAAGGGCTGATTCTGAGGCCAGAGTGCTGTTTAGGACATCTGCCATTCTATGAGTCTGCTGTGTATCCCACTTCCCATGTTGAACTTATTTTTTTTTTAATTTATTTTTTTGACAGGCAGAGTGGACAGTGAGAGAGAGACAGAGAGAAAGGTCTTCCTTTGCCATTGGTTTACCCTCCAATGGCCGCTGCGGCTGGCGCACTGCGCTGATCCGATGGCAGAAGCCAGGTACTTATCCTGATCTCCCATGAGGTGCAGGGCCCAAGCACTTGGGCCATCCTCCACTGCACTCCCTGGCCACAGCAGAGAGCTGGCCTGGAAGAGGGGCAACCGGGACAGAATCCGGCATCCCAACCGGGACTAGAACCTGGTGTGCCGGCGCCGCAAGGTGGAGGATTAGCCTAGTGAGCCGTGGTGCTGGCCAGAACTTATTTATTTTAAGATTTATTTTATTTCTTTGAAAGACAGAGTTACAGAGAGAGGTAGAGACGGAGAGAGAGGTCTTCTATTCCACTGGTTCACTCCTCAGATGGTCACAACTGCCAGAACTGTGCCAATCCAAAGCCAGGAGCCAGGAGCTTCTTCCAGGTCTCCTATGTGGGTGCAGGGGCCCAAGGACTTGAGCCATCTTCCACTGCTTTCTCAGGCCATAGCAGAGAGCTGGATCAGAAGAGGAGCAGCTGGGACTAGAACCAGCGCCCATATGGGATGGGCGTTAACCCACTGCACCACTGAGCCAGCCCCTATATAAAATATTTAAATGTACTTTAGAACATATGAAAGCAAATGCAGATGTTTAACTTTGTTTAAACATTACATTATATTTAAAATCATAATTAATTTTTATCTTTTTAGTAATTGATTAAAAAAGAAGTAACTGATATTTATTTGGAACAATTGGAAAATGAAGAGATGTATAAGATGCCAATGACCATTAACTCATGATCAAATATTTTGGTCTGCTTTCAGTGCAGATACTTGCCTGATTTGACCATAATTGGGCATAAGAGAAAACTCTTAAACTTTTCGTTTTCATTTTTTCCTGTAACTTAAACTTTAGAATTTTAAATTTGCCCTTTTTCATTCCTCATCTCTTACACCCAAATAAATATGACTCATATATTCTTAAAGTTATTCTCTGTTGAATTTTTACTTATTAAAGATGAATGCAGCATTCACAAACCTAACCTTTATACATAAAGAGTGAAAGATCCAAAATCAGGTCTCTGGTCTCTGGTTTGATGTTCACTAATGTGCTCCAAGTAACATGGGAGAGCTTTTATGATTTGTAAATATGTCAAGGTTACTCCCACTTCAGTGTTTGGAAAAGCAGTTCTTCTACAGCAGATGTATAGTAGGCACTCGATAAATATGAATTGACTGAATTCTTTGTTGGGTTATTGATAGAGTGATTGTTGATGTGTTTTCTAGGCTGTGAATTTATTACCAGTTGGTGTAACTATAGACTGTGTAATTCAGATCAGCTGGGTGTGTAATATTGCAGTGGCAATGCTGTTTTGTGAAATTCTTTATGACATTTATTTCTGACCACTATGTGGTCTGTTACACTGTTAACACTTTGTCAAAAGTCAGAAAAGAATACATCTATGGAGATTTTTCCCTTGGAATGTGTAAGCATCTGTGTGACTACAAACTATTTCTTTCGGTTAGTGTGACACTGAACTATAGAAGTTCCTAGAGTAAAATAAAGTGGCTCTTAGACAGACATTAATACCCTGAGGCATTCTTCTTATTTAAATAACGTGTTATTCAGCAAAGGTTGCTCCATCAACAATTAGTGTCTTCGTCACATCTCCTAAATTATTCATTAATGCAAATCCAAAATCTAATCACTTTATTCTCTAGCAAAGTTGAAAAAAGGGACATTATAGAACTTTTGGTCTTAATATGTTTGAATAACAATTAATATAACGTTGACATGTAAAGTTTCTGCAGCAATTTAGTTTTACAATAACAAAGGAAAGATGAAGGCGGAATTTTCCTGGTTTCTTTAATTCTCAGAATCCTAAGTGATAAATAGCAGCTTCTGCTACATGAATTTCTCTTTGCAAGCAGCAAAAACTCTACAAGTTTCATAGCCATTACATACTTGTACACGGAACAGTTTCTATATATCCTTAAACTGCATTTCCCTGCCTTTCTTTCCACAGAGCTTCATAAATAGAATGATAATAGGGCCAGTTTTCACTTGTCAGATGTGAAATCATGACTGCCATTTTGCTGCACCTTCTCCAAGATTACTTCCTAGCTAACCTCACATTTTTGTGTTTATGGTTCCCCTAAGTGGGAAATACCAGTCAGGTGCTGAGCAGGGCTTTAATTAAAGCAATAATCTATTTAAGAGGATAACTGAAATGTGTTTTTCTTCCTTTTTTTAAAAAAGATTTATTTTATTTATTTGAAAGTCAGAGTTGCACACAGAAAGAAGGAGAGGCAGAGAGAGAGGTCTTCCATCTGCTGGTTCACTCCCCAGTTGTCTGCAATGGCTGGAGCTGCACCAATCCGAAGCCAGGAGCCAGGAGCTTCTTTCGGATCTCCTATGTGGGTGCAGGGGCCCAAGCACTTGGGCCATCTTCTACTGCTTTCCCAGGCCATAGCAGAGAGCTGGATTGGAAGTGGAGCAGTTGGAACTTGAACTGGCGCCCAAATGGGATGCCAGCACTGCAGGTGGTGGCTTTACCTGCTATGCCACGGTGCAGGCCCCACTGAAAGGTATGTTTCTAAGTCACAGTAGCTTTCTATTTCTCACACACTAGTTACACTAGTTGTGGTGGTGTATGTATAGTTCATGTGCTCCTTGGTCCTCTTGGTCTGAAGTTCAAAAGTATATTTATGGTATTTATTAATTGTATACAATTAGTATTGTTTATGACAGTTACTACGATTATTCTCTCTTTTTTTTTTTTTTTTTTTGACAGACAGAGTGGATAGTGAGAGAGAGAGAGACAGAGAGAAAGGTCTTCCTTTTCCATTGGTTCACCCCCCAATGGCCACTGTGGCTGGCATGCTGCAGCCGGCGCACCGTGCTGATCTGAAGCCAGGAGCCAGGTGCTTTTCCTGGTCTCTCATGTGGGTGCAGGGCCCAAGCACTTGGGCCATTCTCCACTGCACTCCCTGGCCACAGCAGAGAGCTGTCCTGGAAGAGGAGCAACCAGGACAGAATCCAGCGCCCCAACTGGGACCAGAACCCAAGGTACTGTCACCGCAGGCAGAGGATTAGCCTATTGAGCCATAGCACCGGCCCAATTGTTCCCTTTAAAGATCCTATTTCTGTTGTCTTTTTGTCTTATGGCTCTTGCTTTTTGTTTTTTAAACTGTGATGCTCACCCTTATTTAGTTTCATCTTGCTGTGTAAAACCATGTTGGAAATTCTAATGAGATGATGTGGAGTATAAAAGCATATGTCCATACAGAACCTTACACTTTTGTACATGTTGTATTCCTCTGCCATGTTGGTTGAATTACAGCTAGTGGGGCCAACCTGTAATTGCTAAACTTGACAGTAGGACATTGTGAGTTGAGAGTAAGACAAAATATTCACCTTTGCTATCACATGCAGGGAATGTATTAGTCAGATGTCGCTGAGAACATCTAAAGGTTAAATAACATAGATAGTGACTAACAAGACAGCTTCTTGATATTTAGTCATCTGTATAAAGTCAAAGTGAGAAAGTATTTGTATGTTAAACTTACAAATAAAAGATGTTAGTGTGACTATAACTATTGCATGTTATTCCTGGTCATTGGTTCAGGCCTTAGCCAATCTGAAAATTACATTTCACCTGCCCCAATGCCTGGCTTAGGAATAGGTACATCTAGAACCAATGAAAAACAATCACAATAAGATATCCACTAATGATGAAGACCTAGCAGATATATAAGATGAGCAATGAAATATTTGTCCAGAGATTTAAGCCATAAGCATTTACTGAGTTACTGACCTTTTGAAGTATATGTATCAATTTGAAAAATGTAGATGAACTTTCAACAATTTCCTTATAGAAATGGCATTGAATTTTGGGGAATTTGGCAATAAAGACAATTTTAATAGTCAATTGTAGTTAAAAATAGATTTATGTTAAAACAATGTCATTGACCAATTCAGGGTCTAAAAAATACATTAAGCTTTTAATTGCACGGCATTTGTCAGTGAAGGGTTGAGGCATAATTGTTAGTGAGCCTTCAGAAGTGTTTCTTGGAGATAATGTTTGAATAATCTATTGCCTGAATTTGAATAATTTATGCATGAACCAGTGTAGAGTTATAATTGCAATTACAATATTCAGTTCAGTGGCGGTGGGTTGCATTTGAAGTTGGATGCCGATTACACTATGTAGCTTAGTCTCTGCTTTTCATTTCATTTTTAACAAAGAATTTTGAGTAAAGGGAGATGGCTCAGTGCTTGACAAAGTTCCCAAGTGAAGTTTTAAAGAGTTTCTTTCTAAAGATTTTTATTTCATTTTATTATTTTTTTATATTCAGTCTGAAATCCAATCTTGCATGCTTCTGTGCCATAGAGATAAAGCAAGGAACTGAAAACGCCCCTGGTCGGACAGAAAGAACTTCTCTACTTTTCTTCTGAAGGAGCTGCTTCTCTCATCAATAATTTCCTGAAGCAATAGTCCTGGAGTGTAAACAATATTTTATACAGGCGACAGTGGAGCAGAATAAATTATTGCTGAGATTTGTGCTCTTCACTGTGAATAATGGATTAACCCTTTGTAACACAGAATCAAATTCATTGTGTTTTCTGAATTAAATGAAAGGGTTAATAATTTTTAAATGAAAGTGTTTCTAACAAAGAAACAATACAATGATTATGCTTCGCAACATGAAATGCTCATATTACAGCATGTTCTAAGTAATTAATAATATTGATCTTAAAAGTGCTTTGTTAATCAATTAAAATGAATTTTATATTGTGACACTGAAGTTCTGCTCTTCTGAAATTTTCAAAATTACTAAAGTGTTAATTTTAGAAGGCAATTTTTCTTTTTTGTACTCAAAAGATGTCATAGCAGTAAGTTTATTATTTTTAATCTTCTGAACCTAATCAACAAGCATTTATAAAGACTTCAATTTGATCAAAATTAAAACCATTTTAATTATAATATCTCTAGAGTTCAAATGCTTTCATTTAAACCATTTGTTGCTAGAAATGTTGAGATTTATTTTGATTCATTACAATGAAGTCTCCATGTCATCTTTCCCAAACTTGTTTACTCTTACAATAGTTTAAGAATATTCCTTGGCCGGCGCCGCGGCTCACTAGGCTAATCCTCTGCCTGTGGCACCGACATCCCGGGTTCTAATCCCGGTTAGGGCGCCGGATTCTACCCTGGTTGCTCCTCTTCCAGGACAGCTCTCTGCTGTGGCCCGGGAGTGCAGTGGAGGATGGCCCAGGTCCTTGGGCTCCTGCACCCACATGGGAGACCAGGAGGGGCACCTGGCTCCTGGCTTTGGATCGGCGCAGCACGCTGGCCACAATACGCAGGTCATGGCAGCCGCTTAGGGGGTGAACCAACAGAAGGAAGACCTTTCTCTCTGTCTCTCTCTCTCTCTCTCACTATCTAACTCTACCTGTCCAAAAAAAAAATAATAATAAAAAAGAATATTCCTTAACTTTACCATGCACATTGAAGGTATTTGCAAATAGACTACTGGCTAGGGAACTATGAAATAGAAAATGAACCATAAAAGCTGATTGTATAACTCTTCCAGCACGAACATACATTAAGTTTTAGACTCATGCACTTAGAACTTGGAAAAAAGAAAAACATGAGCTCATTTAGTTCTTTCCTCTTCTTTTAAGCAAAATAAAATAGTATAGAAACATTGTAGCCATGTTTTCGCCAAAATCTTAAAATCAGATAATATTATGCGCCTTTAAAATTACTTAATTTTTTATATACCATATGCTCAGGAATAGAATTTCTGCCATAATTTAGACCACATTTGTTAGTTTTTAATTTCTAAGTTTAGTATTGACACCATCATACTAATATTAAAGATGAGAGGTAGGCATTGTGGCACCGTAAGTTAAGACCCTGCCTGAATTTCATATTTGAGTACTGATTCATGTTCCAGCTAATTCGCTTCAGTTCCGGTTTCCTGCTGATGTACTTTGGAAAGTAGCAGATAATAGCCCAGGTATTTGAGTCTCTGCTGCCCATGTGGGAGACCCAGACAGAGTTCCAGCTTCCTGTCTTCCACCTGACCCAGCCCCAGCTATTGCAGACATTCTAAGAGTGAATCAGTGGATGGAAGATTTCTCTCTCTCTCTCTCTCTCTCTCTCTCTCTCTCTCTCATTCTCTTTTAGTCTCTCTCCTTCCCCCCATCTCTACCACTCTGCCTCTCAAACAAGTACATTTTTAGAAAAAGAATATTAATAATAGCTAATCATCAGCCATCTTCCAGTAGTGTTATTGAGAAATGTAAAAAACAAGCATGTAACTGAATTTATTCTATTTTATCTTATTTTTTTTCACAGTGAGAAATAGGATATCCAGGGCTTTATTTTGTAATGCAGAGGTCACACCGTGAATTTATTTTATTTTAAATCTTGTTGAATTAAAGTAAGTTTTTGTTTATTAGACATATTCCAAAGAAATTGAGTATTATATTCCCACTAATTAATACTATCTTTTCAAATCTGAATTTAAAAATAGAGTTGGTTACCACAACTGTAACAAGTTTCAGAACTCATGTACATTTTGAACCATAGGTTATTATTATTCTTTAATCAAAATACACATTGCAAAGAGAACAAAGATGGGGGCACCACAATATCTGACCTCAAGACACAGCACTACAGGAACCAGGATAGCAGAGCACTGGTATAAAAATCAACATGTAGATCAATTGAACAGAATAGAGATCCCAGAAATCAATCCATGCATATAAAACCAATTAATTTTTGATAAAAACACTAAAAACATATATTAGCATAAGTTTAACCATTTCAATAAATGATTGTGGGAAAACTGGATATATGTAGGCAAAAGAACAAAACTTGATTCCTGTCTCTCACTTCATACAAAATCACCTCAAAATGGATCAAAGATCTAAATCTGACAGTTTGAAGCTTATAGAAGAGAACAGGGAAACCACTTGAAGACATTGATATTGGCAATGATTTTGTTTTTGGATAAGCCCCCAAATCTTGGGGCAACCAAAGAAAAAATAGAAAAATAGGGTGGCATCAATTTAGAAGCTTCTGCACACTAAATGGAGTGAAGAGAAAACCTATAAAATGGGAGAAAATATTTTCAAACTATCAATTTGACAAAAGGTTAATATCTGTAACACACAAGGAACTAAAAAACTCAACAATAATAAATATAAATAATCTAAAATGAGTAAAGGATCTGAATAGGTATTTCTCACAAGAAAAAATAAAAATGTTAAAAAATCCATAACATTATTAACCATCAAGGAAATGCAAATCAAAACCATAATGATATATCATCTCACCATAGTCAAAATGACAATTATCAAACAATAACAAATGCTAGTAAGCATGTAGAGGAAAGGGAACAATTGTATACTATTGGTGAGAATGTAAATCAGTATAGCCTTTCTAAAGAAAGTTATCCCACTTCTGTATATATTTGAAAAGGAAATTAAATTAGCATTTAAAAATTTAAAATTTACAGTGCTATTCACAATAGCCAGGTCATTAAAATCAACCAGGATCTCCATCAATGGATTCACGAACAAAGAAAATGTGGTATATATGCAAAGTGGAATATTGTTCAGTTATAAAAGAAAGAACTATCAAACTCCTATCATTTGCAGGAACATGGATAAAAGTAGGAGGCATTCTGTTAAGTCAAATAAGCCAAATGTCAATCTGAAGATATCATAGTGTTTACTGGAAGCTGGGAACAGTGGAAGGGAGGATAGAGAGAAGTTGAGTAGTGAGTTTTGAAACACTGAAAGGATGATGGATTCTATTGTTCTACAATACAATAAGGGTGATTACAGTTCACTATTACTTATTAGATATTTAATAAGGAACTAGAAGAGAAGAACTTGAAGCCTCCAAACATAAAGGAATGATAGGAGACTGAAAATGACAGTAACCCTGATTTGATCAGTAGATGTGCACTGAAATAGTTTACCAAATAACTATGTACAATTCTTACATTTTATTTCTTTTTTTAAAGATTTATTTATTTATTTGAAAGTCAAAGTTATACAGAGAGAAGGAGAGGCAGAGAGAGAGAGAGGTCTTCCATCTGCTGGTTCACTCCCCCGTTGGTCACAACAGCCAGAGTGCACCAATCCGAAGCCAGGAGATAGGAGCTGCTTCTGGGTCTCCCACGCGGGTGCAGAGGCACAAGATTTGGGCCATCTTCTACTGCTTTCCCAGGCCATAGCAGAGAGCTGGATCAGAAGTGTATCAGCCTATACTTGAACCTGAGCCCATATGGGATGCTGGCACTGCAGGTGTTGGCTTTACCCACTATACAATACCACTGCCTCCACATGTTATTTCAAAAAGAAAAGGAAGTTAAAATGTATCACAAAATCCAAATTCAATTTATGAAACTCATTTTCAATATTTGCCTCTTGTTAAAAATGATCAACAGAAATGAAGCTATTTGTACTACAGTAATTTGCAATTGACTAATTACAGGTGACACAGGGTATGCTTCATAAGAAGAATTTTGAGTAAGCAGCATAATTAGTATAATAAATAAAGTCAACATTGCATTATATGTTTACTTATTTAAAAGAAAAATGGTTTTTACCTTTTTTATGGGGTGTAGTTGACAGGAGCATGACCCCTGCAGTCACACTGCCTTGTCTTTATCCCTGTTCTGATCTCCTGTCTGTCTCTCTGCTTTTCAAATAAAAAATAGTAAAATTAAAAAGAAAGCACTTTTTAAATCAGGTACTGTGTATATTGAACATATTAATTTTTTTTCATTTACCCATTAGTTATGATTTGTGATCCATAATGATATATTGTGATATGAATGTATATTTAATATGTTAAATTCCAAGTTAGGTTAAGTGTATACAGTATTATGTAATTAAATATATCTATGTTTTATAATTTATATTATATATTTAATTAAAAATTCCCTATCCAAAATACACTCTTTTCTCCAAAATATCATATTGTCCTCAAGATAAAAAATTTAGGCCAGAGGTACATGTTATAATTAAGGATAACTTACATACTGTGTGGCAGGATCAAAATGCAAAAATATTAGAGTTGATTTTATGTTAAATGACTCAAGTATCAACATAAAAATAACAAGTTCAACAAATAACAATGGATATTATTCTTTCTATTTAATCAAGTACTGTGAGGTTATAAGTTTTCTGAGTCAGTTTGTTACCAATTATACAGTTTAAATCCATATTATTTTAAATCCACATATTGAACACAATGAATCATTTAAGAATGATTGGATGATACTTTAACAAGTGTCTGGGGGAGAAGAAATGGGCATAACATGCACTATTTGTTTTTAATGAACAGTTTATTAATGTGTTTGCAATTTGGTGGCTTAAAATAAAATTTTCACCTAAATTATTTCTAAAATATGATGCCATGCCTTAAAATATGTTTCTATCTCTACTTCAAGGACTTTCAGAGGCTCTTAATGGTGAACTGGTAGGCTTATGTTTAATAGTAGATATTCTACACATTGTTTTCCTTTTTTCAACTTTTATTTAATAAATATAAATTTCCAAAGTATAACTTTTGAATTATAACAGCTTTTCCCCAACCTCACTCCAACCCACAACTATCCCATCTCCTACTCCCTCTCCCATCCCATTCTTCATCATGATTCATTTCAATTATCTTTATATACAGATGATCAACTTAGTATATACTAAGTAAAGATTTCAACAGACTGCACCCACAAAGACACACAAAGTATACAGTACTGTTTGAGTAGTAGTTTTACTGTTGATTCTCATAGTACAACACATGAAGGGCAGAGGTCCTACATGGGGAACAGGTACACAGTGACTCCCATTGTTGATTAACAACTGATACTCTCATTTATGATGTCAGTAATCACCTGATGTGCTTGCCATGAGCTGCCAAGGCTATGGAAGCCTTTTGAGTTCACCAACTCCGATCTTATTTAGACAAGGCCATATTCAAAGTGGAAGTTCTCTCCTCCCTTCAGAGGAAGGTCCTGACTTCTTTGATGGCCCGTTCTTTCCTCTGGGATCTCACTCACAGAGATCTTTCCTTTAGGTTTTTTTTTTTTTTTTTTTTTTTTTTTTTTTTTTTTTTTTTTTTGCCACAGTGTCTTGGCTTTCCATGCCTGCAGAACTCTCATGGCCTCTTCAGCCAGATCCGAATGTCTTAAGGGTTGATTCTGAGGCCAGAGTGCTGTTTAGGGCTTTTTCCATTCTATGAGTCTACTGTGTATCTTGCTTTTCATGTAGGATCATTCTCTCCTTTTTAGTTCTGTCAATTATTTGCATATACTGGTCTTATTTATGTAATCCCTTTGACACTTAATCCTATCTTTTTGGTCAATTATGAACTTAAACTGATCACTTTAACAAGTAAGATGGCATTGGTACATGCCACCTTGATGGGACTGAATTGGAATCCCCTGGTGCATTTCTAGCTCTACCATTAGGGTTGAGTCCGAGTGAGCATGTGTCGAACTGTACATCTCCTCCCTCTCTTATTCCCACTCTTATATTTAACAGGGATCACTTTTCAGTTAAATTTAAACAACTAAGAATAATTGCTACACATTGTTTTCAAAGTCTCTCTTAAGCAACTTTTTTCTAAGATGTTCAAATCAACAAAATTTCTTTAAAAAATCGAAAGAGAATAGAAAGGACTCAACCTTTGTGTCTCTTAGTATTTACTCAAACATAGGGTTCCATTAAGATTTTCTGTTACATGTATTTAAAATTCAATTTAAAGATGTTGTACATATTAATTGAGAAATATCTTGACAAAAATATTCAGCAAATAATAGTAGTAATTATGAAGGATATTTTTATATTAATATATTTATTTTCCTGAAATAAAACAATATGTATTGTGATTTTAAATGTTTTTTTGGATTATGGACTGTTACTTCTGAAAGATGTAATAGGTTTACAAAAATTTATGTTTTCTATCTTTGAAGAAACTTTACGCATGTATCTTGTTTGATATAGGTTAGCAATCAACTGCTATTACAAGAGTGGAGGAAATCTGCATAACGACTAAAAACATAGGATTTTGGGTTAGTGTCTTTCTAGTTCCATAATCTTGGTTAAGTGATACAGTCTTTTAGTAACTAGATGTCAAATATTTCAATAAATAGTATATTTTATTAATAAAATTATGGGTAATATGTATTCATCTATCACGGGAGGAAAGAGAGGTAACTAATGTCTAGCTCTTAATTCGAATATTTCTGTTACTGATCACATAAACAAACCATAAAAATAGCAAGAAAGTTTTAATGTGAGAGCTTCAGTAGAAAATTATATATTAAAAGGAAAACCTCACAAAAGCTGTTTCTTTGCAACCATGTATAATATTTATGTAGTCCCCCCAGGGGTATCAAACTGCATATCCATAGGATTATTAGGGTTTCAATGCAGAACATCTAAAAAGATTTTAGCAACAGGTGCAAAACAGCTGCAGTTCCATTTCAATAATGACAATGAAAGGATTTATTCTCTGTGAGCTCTCTTTTATGTTTTCTAAGCTGACACTAACATTTAGGACACAAAGGAAATTAAATAACAAAAGCATCATATTTTTGTGGATGAAGACAACTATGATGTTGAGAAGATTTGTATTAGGCATATGCAGTAGTATTTAACTACAAAACTTACTTTATTTATTAAATTCATCCTAAATTACAACATCAGCATCAGCACTGAACAGTAACACAGATATCTGCAAAAATTTATATATCAGTTCCTTTAATTACAAAAAATTGCTTTGTGGCAGTTTGATTTATATACTATGTTAGCATTTTTAAATTTCAGACAGATTTAAGAGGATGGATAGTTTACATATAGATGATGTTGACAACCTTTGTCATTTTCTAACTTTTAAAAAATTATTTCCTCATCCTTAAATATACTCCAAATCTGGAATGTGTTTAGCCTGCCTTAATATGAGGTATAATTGGTGTCACTTGCCAAAGTACGTATAATGGAGTGGCCATTGTGGTACAATGTGTTAAGTTGCTGCTGGAGGCACAGAAATCCTTTATTGGAGGGACTGGAATCAAGTCCCACTTCAAAGTCCAATCCAGATTTCCAGAGAACACACCTGGGAGGCAGCAGTGATGGCTGAAATACTTGAGAGCTTGCCACCTATGGGAGAGACCCAGACTGAATTCCTGCATCTACACTGTGGCCTGGCACAGCTCTTCCTGCTGAAGCATTTGGGGAGTGAAATAGTAAATGGAAGAGTGTTCTCTCTCTCTCTCTCTCTCTCTCTCTCTCTCTCTCTCTGCCTTTCAGATAAAGATGAATAAATAGAAAGTTAAAAAATATTTGTATGCTGCTGTAGAATAAAGGAGGTGCTAAAAAAATGAAAGATTTTCCCCAAAGGCTTTTCAACATAATTAAAACCATGGCATGACTTAAACAACTGTAGGTGGCAAACCTTGTGGATTTTTAATATATCTTTAAGGAGTATAACATGAAATAGGGAGAACATGTGATAATTGTCTTACTGGGTTCAGATTTCCACATTTCCTTTATATACTCATTTGATGATGGATACCTTGCTTGGCTCCACAGTTTGGCTACTGTGAGAAGTGCTGTTTAAACATGGTGGTGTAGATATCCCTTTGATACAATGTGTTCAGGTCTTTAGGTAGATACTCAGTAGCAGGGTTGCTGGATCCTTAGCAAGTTGGTTTCTAGCTTGTTAAGAGTCTTCACAATGTTTTCCACAGTGGCTGCTCTAATTTACATTTCCACCAATAGTGTTTAAATAAAGAGAGATTTTAACAAAGAAATGGAGCCACTGATGACAAGAACACTTTTGTAATTTTTCCTTCATTGGGAATTCCCAATGTGTGACTCTAGGGCGTATTTTTATATACAAATTCTAACACGATTTTTGACAAATATCAATAAAAATTAGTGTTTCCATGCTCTATGTGTTTTTTTTTTAAAGATTTATTTATTTATTTGAGAGGTAGAGTTACAGACACAGAGAAGGGTAGACACATCCATTAGTTCACTCTCCAAATGACTGCAATGGCCGGAGCTGAGCCTATCCAAAGCCAGGATCCAGAAGGTGTTCTGGGTCTCCCACATGGGTGCAGGGGTATAAGCACTTGGGCTATCTTCCACTGCTTTCCCAGGCCATAAGCAGAGAGCTAGGTTGGAAGTGGAGCCGCCAGGACAATAGGGGTTGCAAGGACCGCAGGCGCTATGCTACAGCACTGGCCTATTTATTCATTCATTCATTCATTCATTAACTGTGCTTTAGTTTTAATCCACACTGATCAATCATGTAATCATGTCCAGTAAATCCGTAATATATTTTCAAGTAACTGTAAGATTAGATTTTTTTTAACTTTTATTTAATGAATATAAATTTCCAAAGTACAGCTTATGGATTACAATGACTTCCCCCCCATAACGTCCCTCCAACCCGCAACCCTCCCCTTATCCACTCCCTCTCCCCTTCCATTCACATCAAGATTCATTTTCAATTCTCTTTATCTACAGAAGATCAGTTTAGCATACATTAAGTAAAGATTTCAACAGTTTGCTCCCACACAGAAGCATAAAGTGAAAAATACTGTTTGAGTACTAGTTATAGCATTAAATCTCAATGTACAGCACACTAAGGACAAAGATCCTACATGAGGAGTAAGTGCACAGTGACTCCTGTTGTTGACTTAACAAATTGACACTCTTGTTTATGGCCTCAGTAATCACCCTAGGCTCTTGTCATGAGCTGCCAAGGCTATGGAAGCCCCCTGAGTTCACTGACTCTGATCATATTTAGACAAGGCCATGGTCAAAGTGGAAGTTCTCTCCTCCCTTCAGAGAAAGGTACCTCCTTCTTTGATGGCCCGTTCTTTCCACTGGGATCTCACCCATGGAGATCTTTCATTTAGGTTTTTTTTTTCCCCCAGAGTGTCTTGGCTTTCCATGCCTGAAATACTCTCATGGGCATTTCAGCCGGATCCGCATGCCTTAAGGGCTGATTCTGAGGTCAGAGTGCTGTTAGGACATCTGCCATTCTATGGGTCTGCTGTGTATCTCACTTCCCATGTTGGATCATTCTCTCCCTTTTTGATTCTATCAGCTAGTATTTGCAGACACTATTCTTGTTTCTGTGATCCCTTTGGTTCTTAGTCCTATCATAATGATCAATTGTGAACTGAAATTGATCACTGGGACTAGTGAGATGGCATTGGTACATGCCACCTTGATGGGATTGAATTCGAATCCCCTGGTATGTTTCTAACTCTACCGTTTGAGGTAAGTCAGCTTGAGCATGTCCCGAATTGCGCATCTCTTCCCTCTCTTATTCCCACTCTTATATTTAACAGCAATCACTTTTCAGTTAAGTTTCAGTGCTTAATAAGAATTTTGTATTGATTACAGATTAGATTTTTAAAAACTTTTGGATAATTTATTTTTGCTGTCTAATTGAGAAGCAAAAGAAATTTCATCTTCTGGAGTATTAGAAAAATTAGAGTATTAAGAGTGGTATCTTTCATGCCTGAAATGCTCTCATGGGCTAAAAAAAAGAGTGGTATCTGGGGCTAGTGTTATGGCATATTCAGTAAAAACACCACCTGTGAAGCTGGCATCCCATATGGGCTCTGGTTCCAGTCCTGGCTGTTCCACTTCTGATCCATCTCCCTGCTAATGTGCTTGGAAAGGCAGCAGAAGATGGACCAAGTCCTTGGGCCCCTGAAACCCACATGGGAGACCCAAATGAAGTTTCTGGCTTTGGCCCAGCCCTGGCCATTGCAGCCATTTGGTGAGTGAACCAGCAGAAGGAAGATCCTTTCTCTCTCGCTCGCTCGCTCTCTGTAACCCTCTTTGTTATTCCGCCTTTCAAATAAATAAATCTTTTAAAAAAAGACTGGGATACATGCTGGTGTCAATCATAATTGATTTCATGTAATAAATGTCTATTAATGAAAGCAATTTTGAGGGCTGAACCTTGTAGTGCAGCAAGTTACATAACCACTTGGGATGCCTGAATCCTATACTAGCGTGACAGTTTAAGTCCTAGCTATTCTACTTCCAATTCAGTTTCCTGCTAATGCATCCCAGGAGGCAGCAGATGATGGGTCAAGTGCTCTGCTTCTTGCCACCCATGTGGGAGATTCAGATGGTGCTCTGGGTTCCTGGCTTCCACCTGGCCCTGATTGGCTGTTGTGGAAATATAAAGTGAACTAGGTAATGGAAACACCTTTCCCTGCCCTCCTACCCCTACTTTGTATGTGTGTGTTGCTCTACTTTTCAAATCGATTTAAGAAACCAATAGTTATTGATCTGAATGTCACAGTTTTACAGGGAAATGAATTAAAAATTATCTTCCAGCTTTTTGTAGAAGGATGTGTGTATACAGTAAACTGATATATTTCTTATTTCTAATTTTGGGTATAGCTTAATCACAATCTGCATCTCATATTGAATTGTCAACTTCTAAATTATCATAGAACATTTGAAAAGATGCCCTGCTATATTCTAAGCTACTTTCTAAATTTAGATATTACATCTTCTTTTAAAATTACTTGAAATATTAACATTTAATTTATTTAGTATTGAGTTCTTTTTAAGACTTGAGACAAATGATACTTTTAAAATTATACATGTATGCCTGGGGCTTTGGGCCTTGAAATCTAATGAAACATTTAATGTTAAATAATTTAAAACAAAAATCATCCATAGATTAATTAGATACTCAAGCTAATTATTCAGTACATTTTATTATTCCTACCAGACAAATTGCTACTGAGCTAGCCTGTTGTAGCTAAAGAGCTATTGTAGATGCTCACAGTCTGGGTTTTTATAATGGAGATGTTAAATGCACTTATAATAGTATTTCTGCTTTGTTAGTCAGTGAAGCTGTGATAATTCCAAGTCATCAACTCATTTTTGGGAACTCCCACTGCATGGAAACAACAAAGGTCATCAAGGAATGAAAGGAAATTATATGCTGTTTTAGATGTTTAAAACATTTGACTTGGTGCATTTCTGTGTTTGGTATATTTCAGATTAATGAAAATAAGCAGTACATTAATATAGTTTTTAATTTTAGAGAAAATATCAATTTTTAAGAACACACTTAGGAAAATGGTATTTGATAGACAACATTCAGTTAAGGAGACATTTTTAAGAAATATTTTTATTTATTTATTTGAAGGGCAGAGTGGCAGAGAAGGGGAGAAACAGAAAGAGGAGGAGACAGAGAGAGAAAGAGAGAGACAGAGATCCTTTACCCACTGGTTCACTCCCCAGATGGCCACAATGGTCAGGGCTGGGCTAGGAGCCTGGAGCTCCACCTGTTTTCCTGTTTGGATGGTAGGGCCTCAGGTACTTAGGCCATATTCAGCTACTTTTCTAGGCATTAGCAAGGAGCTGGATCAGAAATGGAGCAGGCGGAATTCCAATTGGCACTCATATGGGATGCCGGCATTGAAGGTGGCAGTTTAACCTGCTGTGCTACAATGATGGCTCTGAGGAGAGATCTTTAATTTTAAATCTGATCCAACTGTTAGTTGAAAGCCAGTTGTAGCAACAATTTGACAGCAGGAATAAGAGTTAGTTGTAACAAAGAGATCAATTTCCTGGGAGGCAGAGATGGACTGTGGGCAACCCCATCAGAGATCTTAGGCAAAGCCCTTCAACAACAGGAGAAAGGATGGGAAAGAAAAGAAGGAAGGGAGGGAGGGAAGGAGGGCAGGGCTCTTGCTTTCTCTTGTATTTGAAATGCCTTTTGTCTCCTTGCCTGTTTGGAAAACTCCTTATCCTTCAAGGCTCAGCTCAAATCACTGAATTTCACTTTCTGTCCTGACTTTTCAAGCAGAAATAGCTAATTTGTCTTTGGCATTTCCATTTTACTTGCAACAGACTACATTTATAACTTTGCTGGAACTTCTTACAGTTATTAGTTTCTTTAGTCAAGACTTCCTTTCATAACAAAGGTGTATCATTTAATTTTGCATTTATCTGAAAAATACTAGATACATAGTTTTTTTTTTTTAATAACACTTGCTTGTATTTACCCAAAAAAGAGAATAAGTGTATTTTGAAATTTCTAAGTGGTTCTTTGAATAGTTGTAAGATTTTGAAAATAATTTTTTAAATTTATTTGAAAGAGCAAGAGCAAGAGAGAGATTTTCCCTCTGTTGGCTCATTTCCTGAGTACCTGCTGACAGCTGGGTAAAGCCAATAGACTGGAATTTGGTTTGAATCTTCTACGTGGGTGACAGGGACCCGACTGAGGCATCATCTGCTGCCTCCCAGGATCTGCATCAAAAGGAAGCTGTTGTCAGCAGCTGAATCTGGGACTAGAAACCAAATGTTCAAAAATGGGATGCGTTTATCTTAAGCAGTCTTAACCTCAGTGCTGACTTGCACCATCTTCTACTGCTTTCCCAGGCCATAGCAGAGAGCTAGCTCAGAAGTAGAGCAGCCAGGTCTCCATTTGGGATGCCAACACTACAGGTGGCAGCCTTACCCACTATGCCACAGCACTGGCCCCAGTGTGCCATTTTCTAAGGGAAGATATAAATGAGTGACCAGCTTCTACAGGTAGTGGCCCCACCGGCTATGCCACAGTGCTGGCCCCTCATTTAGTCTTAATTGGTGGTATGCTCAGACTTCTCAATGAATTCAAAACACTGTATATTTTCCAGCATGTTTTGTTTTTATGTATGTTTACATAAGCTACAATACTTATTATCTCAGATTAGTTATTGTTTCACAATCTGTAGCACTATGAGATGGAAAATGATCTCTTTTATAAATTTCTGGATGCATTCCAAGAAAACGCTTAGAAAATTACAGCAGACAAATTAACAAGCTCATAATGGGATGTAATTCTGATCATCCTCATCATATTCCTCTTGATCACAACAGAATGAAAATGAATACCTACAGCACTGAAAACAGACAGCTTTGGGAGATTGCCACCTTAAGTTAATTAGAAGAGTTTACTTCTTCAGCATACCATGATGACCAGAAGAAGTCATACCTTGCTTTTGAATGCAGAGAAACATTAGTGAGGGGCTGCAATCAGCACCCCAGTTTGAAACCACATCTCAGATTCTTCACCTGAAAGGCTTAGGTAAGTGGTTTAGAATTCAAAGCAGATCTGCTGACGCTGTAGCAAATGTACTTGTTAAAAGACAAAATTTTGCAGATTGTACTTGGCTTTAATTGCAGTTCTAGAATTATACAGCAGATCCAGACTGAAAATGGTTTAGAACATTCCACATCATCACAATTGTAGATTATATTGATAACCATGAAAAGGAAGTGGCATACAGAAAAATCCTGATGTGCTGCACTTGGCATCTGCTTTATATCATTGGATTATGAAAACTTTCAGCCTCTGCTTGGCTGGAAGTTTAGCTACCAAGATTGGCAGAGACTCACTTGCTTGATTGCAAGGATATGCTGTTAGGATGAGTTTTAGTTTGTTCACATATTGAGCTAGGTTACAGTTCACTGTGTATGGGGCTTCCTTTGGCCAATCACCTAAGTTTGGAGGTGCGTTTAGGACAAATGTCATTTAACACACCTAAGTCTATATTATTCTGCCTTCTGTTTCACAATTGAATAAAATATAATTTCACTTTTTCATTATTTTTTAAAAAAAACTTCATTTATTTGAAAGAGTCACAGACAGAGAGGGAGAGAGAGAGAGATTTCTTCCACTCTTCCAAACACTGATTCATACTCCAAATGCATGTGACAGCTGGGGCTTGGCCAGGCCAAAGTCAGAAGATAGGAACTCCATTTAAGTCTCCCACATAGATGGCAGGAACCTGTGGACTTGCATCATCACATCATCAACTCCTGCCTTCCAGGTGCAATAACAAGAAGCTGTATCAGAAATGAGGTGGGATTCCACTGTAGCCATTCTGATATGGGATATGGGTATCCCAAATGGTGGCTTAACCTGAGACACACAGTCTGTTACTTCTTTCCAATATTCTGTGCATTCCAACCTATCATATCTAATTTGGGGGGGGGGGAGAAAGGGAAGATAGAGATAGAGATAGAGATAGAGATAGAGATAGAGATAGAGATAGAGACAGACACATAGAGAGCTCCCATGCTTGATTCACTCCCCAAATGCTAGCCCAGGCTCAGGGACAGAAGCCAGGAGCTGAGAACTCAATCCAGTGGTATCAGATGAAGTGATTAGTTTTATTTGCATTAAAATATTTGAAAAAATTGTTTAAAATGCATAGATGATGCATTAATATTGTTACATTAGGACAAATTGTTCTCTAAATGTTGTTAGGTAGCATAGTGTCATCAGTAATTACTGTTAATCTTTTTTTTTTTTTTTTTTGGACAGTGAGAGAGAGAGAGACAGAGAGAAAGGTCTTCCTTTTGCCATTGGTTCACCCTCCAATGGCTGCCGCGGCCGCCGCGGCCGGTGCGCTGCGGCAGGCGCGCTGCGGCAGGCGCACTGCGCTGATCCGAAGCCAGGAGCCAGGTGCTTCTCCTGGTCTCCCATGGGGTGCAGGGCCCAAGGACTTGGGCCATCCTCCACTGCACTTCCCTGGCCACAGCAGAGAGCTGGCCTGGAAGAGGGGCAATCGGGACAGAATCCAGCGCCCCGACCGGGACTAGAACCCGGTGTGCCGGCACCGCAAGGCGGAGGATTAGCCTAGTGAGCCACTTCACTGGCCAGTAATTACTGTTATTTTATTGCTATAATTGTTTTTTTAAGAAATTATGTTGCACATATTTACAGTATACCTCATGTTATACATGTTTTAAGATACATACCGGATTTATTTTTTACCAAACTGTTTGCATATAACTCCAAACTTTCAGAAAAGTTTCAAGGATACTACAAAATTCCCATATACTCTTCATCAATATTCACAAATTCTTAATTTTCTCACCTTTGTTGTAATCCGATATACTTATGTGTAATTTTCAAAAATCTTAGTTCTTTACTCCTGACTAACTAAGGGTATGATAGAAACATGCATAGAAAAGAAATCTGATATCCAGGAATAAAAATCAAACTTTAGCAAATAAGGGGTTCCTATCAGTGACCAGGAAGACTAGTGGTTACATAACCTAATAGTATTAATTTCAATCTGGAAATAATTGTCTCTATCTTCTTGGGTGTATTCCAACATCCAGTCTTTATTGATTTTATCCTTCAATGACAAGGCAGAACTTTAGTCACCATTCTGATGGGCTTATTCCTTAGATTTTCACCTTGGAAAATTGCTTTAATGCTTAACCAATACATTTTTTTTTTCTGATAACACCAAACACAATATTACATTTTTCTTCCTACCGCACACTATTTAGTTCTATGGCTAACTGTTACTGACCTATCTCAACAATCATTCTTCATTGTCTTTCTGTTTCACCAACAGAGTAAAAGCACTAAACTAGTCAAGCTTAATCATCCATTGTCTTTGTACTCAATCTTATGTTCTGGGTCAATCTTATGTTCAAAGGTCATTGCTACTATGAATTCATGATATTCAACTTCTACTAGATTCTCCTCAATGCCAGGCAAACCTAGTTAGAACTTTGCTTTTCTTCACTGTGGCTGGTTAAACTTTGTTGTCTTACTGGCTCATATACATATACATATTAAGTGATCATCTACACTAGCACAAGGGAAGTGGTTGGGTGGACTCAAGAGTCACAAATGCATTTATTCAGATATCCCCAGTCATTTTTACAGGACTCATTTTATCCTTAATAGATCCTTGATTATAGTGTAGGAATATTGCCAGGGCTGAGAATTCAAACTTTTCTGGTCTTGAGTCTGTTTTTCATTGCAATCAACTCTAACTGCAGATGGCAAGACCTTATTTAAAACCTAGCAGAAAAGTTCTCTGGCTTTCATATTTTGCTTTGAATTAGTGTCTGATTGTTCTGAGTTTATTTTCTCTCTTCAAAGCATTCCCGACACTCAGCAACAGCCATCCAATTCTACAGTCCTTACAAGTGCTATCTCCCTTGTACCTCTCAGATGTCAGAAATACTGTATACACCAGTGCAACCCCTTCAACATGTGTCCTGTTCCATTCACCCCAGGTGAAATTGTGAGCAATTACACTCCTGTAGCATATCAGAGATTATCAATTTTATATCCTTCATTAGAGATGTGTGGAAAATCCAGGCTGGAATCTCCCATATTCAGCTTCCTAGGATCATTCTCACTACCAATTTTATGAGGCTGATGCAACCTGAGAGGCAGAATTGCACACAATGGTTTGATTTTAAATAATTTCCTGGGGCAATGTGTTTCTTAAGAAAACAGTACAATGGTGAAAGAAGGAAAAAGGCTGAGCGAGAATAAAGACCAGCCTCAACAATTCATGGTGAGAATCACATCACAGAGTTGTTTTGAACTTGAGGCAAACAGACTGGCCTATTGTGCCCTACACCAGTAAATATTGGTGCCAGATTGCCACATTTATGAGATGTTATCAGCCAAGTACAATTCTCTAGAGATGGGAAAAGTAGGCAAGCAATAGCCTGCTGAACTTCAAAAGCATGATATTGAGAATGGGGAGAAAAAGAAAACAACATAATCAGTATGATTCCTCACTGGATGATTCCATTGATGTGAAGATCAGGGGTAGGTAAAAACAACTGATGATGATAAAAGTTAGAATGATACTTCAGGAAGAATAAAATAGGATTAAGGTAGCTTTTGGTAGTAATGGAAGTGCTTTTGATTTTGACCTCTGTGGTATTCTGTCACCACATATGGGATGTGGACCAGTGTTCCAGAATATTGGATACTAGCTCAAAATGCTGTCAAAGATTTGTGTGCAGGGTATAAAGGGGGAACTCCATGAGTAATGCAAGGCCCTTTTGACCACTGACTCCACCCACACTGGAGAGACGTCTTTCATGTTTCCCCCAGAGAGTGTTAGTTCATCCCAGAGATGTGGAGCTCTTCTTTTCTATTTTTCTTTAATATTTGTTTTTGTTTACTTCTATATTTTTTATTCTTCTGTTTTCCTAGGTTATAATTCAGAAAATTTTCTCTGGCTTAGGTTTGGTGCCAACTGCTTTCTAACACTCTGTGTTGTCTTGTATAAAATATGACCACTCTAAGTAAGCCCAATTGGAGTTGCTCTTTATAAAATAAATTCATGTGGTTGTACATACATCACTTAAGTTTAAGCACCCATCTTAAACAGCCCATCTGCTCTCCTGGGACTCACAACTCACCCAGAGTCATATGCATCAGAGTCTTTGAATCAAAAATGTACGGCATATGAAAATGTCTCCCTCCACAACCTTTATGTATTCCTCAAACTATTTTAGTATCGGTTGAGTAAATGAGTGCCACAAACTTATCTTTTTACAAAAACATTTGTTTCAGTCATTTCATACATTCATAGCATTAGTATCAAAATATGAGTTATGCTGTTTTCAGAAAAATTACAAACTTGTGATGAAAAAGGGAATAATGCAGACTTCACCCATTATTACACTGTGTGAAAAATGACACAGCCGTGTACAACAGGAAAATAGATTATCTTCAAGCTCACTGGTTGCTTTTCATAATCTTTTTTTACATCTTTGAAGAAATATGATACAAAGATCTGAATCAGTAATCATAAAGTATGAAGAAATTATTAAAGTAACTCAAAGTTACTTTTACTATTTTTAGTAAAAGTGCATAAATTTTAACTGAGGAAAAACTTGTGAGATATTCTGAAAGAACATAACAAAAAGAGCTTTTTATAGTATCAACAATTATGTTGATTTCTGGCAGCTATCAATTCTAACTGATGTCCACTATAATTCTGATTGACATTTAATGTCAATCATTTCCCTTTATTTTGGTTTAACAAAGGAAAAGTTCTTATGGAAATGTATTTACTTGGTTGACAACCTCTTTTGCATTTTAGATCTATTTTTGGCCTATCTTTGTATCTTTCCATGTTTTCATTATAAGATACTGATCTCTGTTCTCCCTCTTATTTCAGTCTTCACCACAACTTCCTCTTGTAAACTACACAGAGAAAACTTGACATGTTGGCCCAAGAGAAATAGAAAATGTCCTATCTACAAATAGATGACATTGTGAACACACACACACACACAATTCAAATGAAAGCTTTGGATACTTAAGTACTTTCTTTTTTAAAAAAATGTTTTTTTCCAAGATTAAGGACAGCTTTTAGTGCTACCAGAGGCTTTTATCATCAGGACATGGTTCTGACTGTAGTGCCTTCTTCAGACTGCAAATGGAGCTCTGGATCCAGATGCCATTAAGAGGAGAAAAGGCAGGTTGGGGAGACAGGAAGAGTAACTTTTATCAAGAAAATCCCAATACATAACATAAAACTACGGTATTGAATTTAGTTATTAAATGTTACAGACTCAAATCATAGAGCTGCCCAACATCTAGACAATCTTTCCTACTGATTATAAAATAATGGAAACATACCAGTTACAAAAACTTAATTTTAGTTGTTACATGTTTCTTTGGTGATCACCTTGATGTATTAACTTTACCATAAATTCTTTCATATACAAATGTCAAAAATACTTTTAACAAATCTATGAGTGTCCTATTATGTGCCACTTTAAAAAGCATAATTTTGAGATAAAATAAAAACAGCAATTTTTGCTTTCAAACAATAGAAACTGATAGATAGCCGAAGCAGTATTGTGAGCAATTTTTCTATTACCACTTCTGCTTCATATAGGACAATTCCATAGTACCTTTCATTTGTATATAAAAATACATATGCATATGACTGCCTATATAGAGAGAGGTAGTAAGAAAAGAGATTGCAAGGAGATAGGTAGGAAATAAATCTTGGTTTTGCTTTTTAATTTTAAAAGATACCATTAAGTATTTTTATATGATTGCTAATTGATAGTAGCTGTAATACTAAAATATTATACTAAATTATTATACTAAATAATAATAATATATTTGCCTAGGTAGCATAGGTAGACCATAAAGTGTTGGCCATCTATGACAACTCATATTTTGTTTGACATTACTAATACTCTCACATGTATGTCAGTCCCAAATAATTATTATCAGCTACCCTGATGAAGAAACATTATCAAAGAACTCCTTTATTTTATTTTATTATTTAAGATATTTATTTATTTAATTTGAAAGAGTTACAGAGAGAGAGATTGTCCATCCTCTGGTTCACTCCACAGATGGTTGTAACCGCCAGGGCTGGCCGAAGCCAAGAGCTAGAAGCTTCATCGGAATCTCCCATGTGGGTGCAGGGGCCCAAGGACTTGTGTCAATCTGCTGCTTTTCCCAGGTCATTAATAGGGAGCTGAATGGACATGGAGCAGCCAAGATATGAAACAGTACCTATATGGGATGCCAACATTGTAGGTGGCGGCTTTATCCACTATGCCACTACACTGACCCCAAGAACTTTTTTATTAAAGCTCAAATAACCTAGTGGTTTGGATGCATCTGAAGTCTTCTATCTTGATGTGGTACAAGGAAGGGAATTATTGGGACTGTTTGGAATATTTATTGTGACATGGGTAAAAGATTAAGTCTCTTTCCTCTGTGTGATAAAAGTTGTCTAACATTGGGAGAAAGGGGTCATGACTTTATACCTTGACATTTAGCTGTTATTGGATGTATGATTTCCTTGGAGAAGAAAAACAAATGTGACCAAGCAGCCCTCTTCTGCTGAGAGAAATTCTCAGAGAACAACTCAGCAGAGAGCTGTCACAACTCTGATGGAGGAGTCCTGATGGCATACCACAGCCTCTATGATGACAGTCCTCTTACACTTTTCAGATAGTCTCCAAAGAACTTATGCCTTTTAAACCTGCCATTACAGGGAGCTCTCCCTGTCCAATACCCAGTGACATAACTTTAACCTAATGAGAAAGGTGGCTGGGAAAGGAAAAAGCACACACATATATATTTATTGAATATTAATCATCTCTGACATACTGTGCAATTGAGATGATCACTTTTGGTACCTGAAAGAACTTGTTCTCACCTAAAAACATGTTTATTGTGCAGGTGGACATTACGCAGCATTGTCTATATAGGGACTCAATCAACTTTTGGGGTTTGATCTATTCTTGGGTTGCTCCATTGTATAGGTAACGGGTGTTTTACACATGATTTCTCTATTATATTTTAGGAGGAATGCTTTATACTGTCTGGAATCACAGAGGGAAGAAATAGTTCCCTTTCTGAAATTACCAATATCCTACAGTGGTTTATTTAAACAATGTGTTAGCAATTTTGTTAGTGTACAGACTCATTTGAGAGGTGGAAGTTTATTTTACTCTCACATAACAGTCCCTAGGTAGAAGATGTAGGTGAGACACTTTTCTCCAAGAGGTCCAGAGATCCAGGCTCCTTCTGATTGTTGCTCTTCAGTCCTTAATATGCTACCTTTGTCTGCATGTCCCAATATGGATCCCCACCATGTTCAAGTTTAAAGAAACAATTTAGAAGAAGGAGGAGGAACAAGTCATTCCTCCTCCCTTTATGTAAATATGTGGAAGTTGCTTATATTATTTTTTCACATTCTGTTGGGGAGAATTAATCATAAAAGTACACCTGGCTGAAAACTGTAGTTTTTATTCTAGGTGACCATGATTGCAAGAAGGTGGGAGGTGCTGGGAAAACTGGATCTCCATGTGCAGAAGTATAGAGCAAGATCCCAATCTACACCTTACACAAAAATCAACTCAAAATGGATCAAAGGCCTAAATATATGACCCGATATTATCAAATTCCTAGAGAACATTAGGGAAACTCTGCAAGACATTGGCATAGGGATAAACTTCTTAGAAAAGACCCCAGAAGCACAGGCAGTCAAAGCCAAAATTAGCAAATGAGATTGTATCAGGCTGAGAAGTTTCTGCGCTAAAAAGAAAACCCTCAGTAAAGCAAAAAGGCAATTGACAGAATGGAAGAAAATATTTGCAAACTAGGCAACTGATAAGGGATTAATAACCAGAATCCAGAACACAGAGCTCAAGAAATTCAGCAACAACAAAACAAACAATGCAGTTGAAAAATAGGTAGAGGACTTAACCAAGCATTTTTCAAGAGAAAAAAATGAGAAAATGATAAAGATCACTAGCCATCAAGAAAATGCAAATCAAAACCACAAGAAGGTTTCATTTCATTCGTTAGAATGGCTCTCATATATAGAAATCAACAAATGACAAATGCTGGGGAGGATGTAGGGGAAGAGGTACCTTAATCCACTGTTGGTGGGAATGTAAACTGGTACAGCCACTTTGGAAGATAGTATAGAGATAGTTTAAAAATCTAAATGTAGACCAGTATGTATGATCCAGTAATCTCACTCTTGAGAATTTACCCAAAGGAAAATAAATCAGCATATGAAAGGCTTATTTGTACCCCCATGTTCATTGCAGCTCAATTCACAATAGCTAAGGCATGGAATCAATCCAGATGTCCACCAACTCTTGACTGGATAAAGATATTATTGTATTATATATATGTACATTATGGAGTACTACTCAGCTGTAAAATAAAATAAAATGTTTTCTTTTGCAACCAAATGGATACAACTGAAAACAATTATACTTAGTGAAATAAGCCAGTACCACAAAGACAGATGTCATATATTTTCCCTTATCTGGGGTAACTAATAGAGTACCTACAATGTAATGTATTGGAGTGAAACGGACATTTTGAGATTTAACCATTGCTTATAGCCCTTGTCTATACTGTACTTGCCTGTACTGTTGAGGAACAGTATTTTTTTCTTCCTCCTGTTTGTTGAACTCTTTACTTAGTGTGGGTTAACCTTATGAGTATAAAGTATACTGAAAATAGTTCCTTGTAAAAATTAAGAGTAGGAATAAGAGAAGGAGGAGAAAGAAGGGTTG